>NW_017804842.1:746590-746807 GCF_001891065.2 Hippocampus comes
CCGGCGCCTTTTTTTTTTTTTTGGGGTGTGCCGGTGCCCCTCTTTTTTTTTTTTTTTTTTTACGCAGCGTCCACGAGTGCCCCCCCTTCTTGTCGTCTTCCTCCGACCGTGAGTGGTTTTATCGGCGTGTGAGGTCTGACCGGACCTCCGCCAAGGCTCGGCTCGGTTGACGCGGCGAGAGCGACTTTGGAGAGAGCGTCCGCGCTGCAGCTCGGCT
>NW_017804842.1:746890-750174 GCF_001891065.2 Hippocampus comes
CACAACAACAATGGTCCGAGTGGCTGGGGGAGGGCGCGCGTGTGTGTGTGTGTCAGAGAACGGGCGGGGGGGCGGGGCGGGGGGTGCACTTCTGCCCCCCTTGCCCCCTCGATGCACTCCCCCTCATCTCCTCAACGCCGGCAAATCAAGAAAAACAAAAAAACCTCCACTGTAAAACACCTTGTGAGCTAATCTTTTATATCCACCCCCCCCCTGCCCCACAATTATGTTGACTCAGATTTTTATTCATCTAGCCACACCCGTCGTAAATCGGGTTATCAAAACATTTCTTTTTGGCAAGTACCCATTTATGGCGCCTTAATTGGCCTTTTATGCAAATATGCCATCGAGGGAGGGCGCCTCCAATTAAGTGGCTTTATTGAGTGAATGTTTTGCGAATTTCCAACGTCTTTTAATGACATCAGTAAGGAAAGGAGGGAGGGCGAAGAGGAGTTATCACATTAGCACCCCCCCCCTCGCCCCTTTGCTATTTTTTGAATGTGCAACAACTGTTTTAAAAAGAAAAAGTCGTTTATTCAAACATTTTTTGGACAATGCCGGATAGAAAGATTCGAATGATGGTGCTCAAGTTCTTACATAGTTGGGGAGGGACATCTAAGCTCATCAGCGGCAGCCCAACATTGGAAAAATTCCAAAACAGTTCAATGCTAGCTCGCCACAAGTGAGCGCAAGCTAGTTCTCAATCTTTGTGCATTTCCGGCCAGAATCTTTTTAAACACGTACAGGTGAACGTATTTTGAAACAATTGTCGCATTTTTTACTCCACAGGCTCTTGAAGCCGCAATGCATCATGGGCATCGTTCGTTCTCATCACCAACAGACGCTCGTCCCGGAGACAAGACGATGGTCATAAATCCCTCGCCGCTATTACAGCGTGTCCTCGTTTGGAGTACGTCTCAAAGGTCAGTGGATAAAAAAAAAAAAACGTCGTGTTGTGTTCGGGACAGCAACGCTACACACGTTTGTGTATGACAAACATGAGAAGCCACCCAAGCGTGATCCGTGCCAGTGGCCATTAAGCGCGGCCCTTATCTGCTTTATGACTTCCTTTATTTGTGTACTTTGACTTTCACCATAAAGCGCCGTCTGACCCCGAGTGGTACCGAAGGCCAAAGCCTGAAATTGATGTCAACACTCAAGCGGCTCGAGCAAAACTGCGCGCATGGCGTCCCTCCCTTTTGCAGAGTTATTTGGCGCCCCCGTGCAAAGTGGGAGTGCCCCCCCCCCCCACAAACCCCTTTCCCGTCCTGAAGTGGAGTTTGTTTGTCGGAGCGTGGCAGGCACTCGTTTGGTTGGCGCGGGTGTTGTGTAACCGCCGTTTGAATCGGGGTCGGGACCTTTGTACCCTTATCATTCATGTTCACCAAGATATTTACGCTGGCCAAAATTGGTGAGTTTGCAGGCACTTTGAGGGCCCCCCCCCCCACCCCCACCCAAAAAAAAGCCGATAGGAAGCACACGAGTCCTTCGATCACTTTTTGGTGCCGCGCGACAGGTCATCTGACCTCATTAAATCTGTCGCATGCAAATGCATCAAAAAGCTTCTGAAAGAAGATGCGGCATCGGGAAGGAGGCAGGGCGGTGGGTGGTGGGGGGGGGCTTTAAATGTGAAAGGGACCTGATGTTGCCCTCATGCGCCCCCTCATGCTGTGACGGCGACTAATGAGCGAGCGGCCACACCTCGCGCATTCTTCCTGACCTTTCGCCCACCTCACTTTCCCTCCCCACGTCACCCCCACCCAGTCATCATCAACACCCCTCACCCCAACCTCCGCCCGCCCGCTCAGTTTGTTATCAGTTGCCAGGCACCAACCATTGCTGCCCCCCCCACCTCCTCCCGACCCCCACTCAGACACCATTAGCATAAGTATGTGAGCTATCATTGCTATCTGGGCCCCGGGGGGAGTGGGGGGGGGGGCAGCGGGAGCGGAACCGGCCCGTGTCACCGATGGTATCAGATAAAAGCGAAGGGACGCCGCAGAGATCAGATTCTATCGCAACCCCCGTTTGGGAGCCGCAAAGATAACCCCCAAATATTCTGATGGGGGGGGGTGGGGGGGTTCTTCATTGTCACACACCCGAAATCATCCAGCTCCGACCAATTAGCGGAAACACAGAGAAGGTCTGATCATGGATAGGAAATGTTCAAGGCTATTTTATTCGACGTCAATATCAGAGCGGTATTCGTACATTTTTTTTTTTTACAGTTTTTAAGTCGTAAAATGTCATCATAGCACGTTCATTTCATTTAATATCTGAAAGTTGTATTTTTTGGGGGGGGCGGGAACAGTTCACGGAATTAATGTGAAGGTTTGCGTTAATCATTAGATGGCAACAAAGGGCCGAGCTGCCAGTACGGGACTTTGTGATGCAGACTCGGGCGGGGGGGCGCTGCCAAAGAAGAGTGATCGGTCCGATTCGGTGAGTCGAGGGTGCTGCTGTGAAAACGCGTCCGCTTGATGCGGTCCTGGCAAGACCAACACATGCCGAGCAGCCCAACAAAATAAGTTGAGCGAGTGTCGAGAAACTTTGGTTGCAGTGGCAAAACAAGGCCAGACGGCGACAAGGTGGCCCTCGTCAACAATGACGATTTTTCTCGTTGATTTTTCTGATTATTTATGCACCAGAAAGAGTTGCCAACCTCATTTAGGTGCATTCACACTGACGTGGATGGCAGGAAAAGTCACGGGCGGCAATAACGCTGGGCCCGCGGCAAACAAGCGGCACCACCGAATCGGATTTCTCAAAGTCATCATTTTCTCGCCGGGGCCCCAAATCCACGCCTTGGGATGACAATCAAGGCGTCATATGCCAGAAAGCTCAATAAGAAGGCCGCCTTCTATTAATTTGGCCTTAGCCAGTGTGTGCCGAACATATTGGCAGGTGTGTGTGTGTGTGTGTGTGTGTGTGTGTGTGTGTGTGTGTGTGTGCGTGTGTGTGTGTGTGTGTGGCTCCCTCAAGCTGTGTGACAACTTGATTCGGTTTTGATCTGGTAACGTGCGCCAGCTCTCACTTCGTGGCCTTGAAAGGTTTCGTCAGCGAGCAGTAATTGAAGTGCCCCAAGGTTCATTATTGATTGATTGATTGATTGATTATTTTTTCTTTGTTTGTTTTATTGTCGTGCCGGCGGCGTACAACTCCGAGCTGGTCACGCGCGCTTACGCACGCACACGTACAGTTGTTGACATGACGACACATATGGAGATGCGTTGTTTGCCCTCGCCTCCTCTGCCTTTCTTCTCCTAATCACATGCAGCAGGGGA
>NW_017804842.1:750205-755745 GCF_001891065.2 Hippocampus comes
ACATACAGAAGAGTGAACCCTGTTTGAACCCCGCTGCTCTCATGAATCTCCCTCGCCCACTTTGTGAATGATTTGTTTGGTCCGCCTTTGAAGAACGTGGCCCTTGGTGGCACGGTTGAACTCTGGTCACCTGTCGTGCCACACCGGCAAAAGCAGGTGGCGTTTCTCGTACCTGGCGGGGGGAGCCGGCCGCTGTCGGCCGCGGGGGCCTCGAGTGACGTCTCCTGACCGGCACATTCCGAGACAAAGTCATTTATTTGTCCACTTTTGTGAATTTGCTGCACACACACTGCAACCAAAAATGGACGACTTCCTGTTCAATTTCAGCCAGAGGCTTTTTCGTTGGTCATGCATTAATAGACATGTCCGCACAATGTGGTTTTGATTGGGGCAACTAGTTTTAGGGGTGAATTTTTTTCAAACAAGAAAATGCACCCCAAATTTCTTTTCCCAACCAAAATTGCAAATGTCCTGTTCAATTTTCCGCATGGGTCCTTGAGATATTATGATGATGATTTTTTTTTGCACATTGTTACGATAAACCACCCAAATTTGTTTCGATTGGTCAAACTAGTTTTAGCTTAGTTTTAGATCAACCAATTTTCATTTTTAATTGGCCGAACGTTCGATGTTCGGGTTAGGCCTATGACCATACAGCCACCTGCCAAAATGTGTGCGTTTTCCGGCATGTTAAGGCCCCCCAAAAAGCTATGAAGAAGACTTTTTTTCTCTCTCCTCGTCTCCAGAGTGCCAATTAATCGCCCCTCGGAGTGCGACGTTCCAGATAGTTGGCAGCGGCGGGGCGCGACCGGAGCAGATTAGTGCCCTCCAAACACGGCGTGACGTGCGCAGGATGTCCATAGAGAGGCATGTTTGGTTAAAGTCAACGCTGAGCCGTGAGTGAATGCAGACGCCCGCTCGCACTGTGCCAGAGGAAATCCTGTTAACGTGTTACACATGTGGAGCGTTAGTCATCATTACACTTCGATAAACACCCGAGAGAGGACGGAAACAGTTTGGTGGAACGACTCTTCCTCCTGACGTGATTCATCGTAGCGGCGTACTTATTCCTTTTTTGGGACAGCGCTACCGCAGCCAATTTTTTTTTTTTCTCATGCAAACAAATCATTTGATTTGATTTAGTTCCATAACACATCTATTCTCGCACTGAATGAGTTTGTTGACGATACTCCCTAAGTTTATTGCCATGATTCAAATGAGTAAAATGACTTGCGCAGGCCCGTTGACGTTACAAAGAAATCTCAAATCTATCGATTCATATAGACGATAAAATGCTCAGTGTGAGCATGTTCAGCAAAAATGATGTCAAGATCAACAAAAAAAAATGTCTTCCATCTCATTTTTTGTCGCGGCGGGGGGGGGGGGGGTATATAACGAAAGGCTGAAAGAGTTCCAAAATATACGGGAGTTAAATCAACTTGATTTTAAGAATTGCCCGTGACCTCCACCTGTCGAAATGTTCTAGTTTTTGGACCAACACAGAGTCCTTCCTTTGGGGGAAACTGAGCCCAATCCCCAACTAAGACCTTCACGCATGCCTTCGGCAGCCTATGAAGACATCGAAGGCCCAAAAGCTTTCCACTATAAAGGAACCTCCCTCGCCATTGGTTCCTGGAAGCAACCCCTCGATCACGTCGAGAGCAGGACAGTCCTCAGACCAACGGGCTTGCTTCCCATGTTGGCTCCCGGACCACAATCGGTCAAATTCAAGGCCTTAACTCCTCTTGTCCCAGAGGACTTGGTCCACGCTTTACGCCTGCGGAACGGATTCAACCTGCGCCCAAGATCACGGCAGACTCTGTGCTCTGGGAGGGGGTTGGGACGGATCCAAAATCACGAGGTCAAAGCGCACAAGAGGTTAGAAGGGATGGCATCAGCAGGGGCCTCAGGGGTTGATGGCTGGGTTAAGAGGTGACTAAGCTCCGGGGATGAAGGGAGGCTTGAAGATGGGGAGGCCGCTGGGGAAAAAAAAATCAAAGTGGGGAGCTGGAGGCCTGCCTGAAAGCGGCTGGCCTCCGTAACACCTTTTCTCCAGTGTCCTGTCCTGTCGGCCAATGAGACTTCAGCCTGATATCCGTCCATCCAGCCAGCCACCTTTCCTGAGCCAGAGTCTATCCCAAATGAGTTCATTTGAAAGCCGGACGAGACTTTGCACTGGTTGCCGGTCCATCCGTCCGTTATCTGATCGGCTTCTCCTCAGGAGGGTCGCGGGCGTGCCGGAGCCCATCCCGGCATTGCTTCCTACGAACCAAGACTCAGTCTGTTCCTACCATTCCCTACCCTGGAATCTCCCTTATTGCTCCCACCGGTTCAAAGAACGAAACCTTCCAAATCCTCCAAAGGGGATGAATCGCTAATACAGCATCCAATAATGCTCTTCATTGGGAAGGACTTTCACCTCCAAACACTGCTGATCGATTCCATTCCTTCATTCTAAGCTTTTCTCCGGCCAGATCTCTCCCAGTAATCCCTTAGATCAGGGCACCAGCCCCCCACCCCTCATCCTTGCTCTGCTTATTAGATCAGGGGCCCCTGTCAAGAAGAAGCAAGGATCTGGGGGCCTCATTGTTTGGCCCCTGATTAAGAGCTTCTCACAGTGGAGGATCAGGCTGAAGGAGTGGGAGTCGAGGCCATCTCTTTCTTTGTCCGGAGGGAGGCGGGGGGGTCTTACGGGCCACATTGTTGCGAGTCTTCTTCTAAAGGTGGACTGGATTTGGTGTGGGATGGGGGCAGGAGGGGACAATGAGACCTTAGACGATGAGGGCTTTAAACCTTAAGCTTGTACTTTCAGGGCCAGCGGTCGAGCATTTGTCCACCCGCGGGTGATGTCCCAATCCATCTTTAGATGTGAAGTGAGCAGCTTTGGGAGACAATGGCCGTCTAAATGCGGCCACGGGTTAATTATCTACTCGCTATGGTGACTGAAAGCTGCAACTGCTTCCAAATGTAAAGTCCATCCTCTGCAAGTCCGTACCAAACTGCTTTTTTTTTTTAAATTTGCATTTGTAGTTCTTTGGCCCATTGATTTGAGCAACAGAAAAGTCAATTAAGTCCCTCCGTGACTTAATTGATGCGATCATCTCTGAATTCCACCTCCATATTTTTGAATCAACCTACCCACTGAAGTGGGACATCTTTTGGATGACAAAAAAAATCATCAGAGAAGCCATTCCTTCCGCCTTGGTCAGATGACACGTAAGGGTTAGTTTACTCGTAGTGCCGTCGGAGATCTTTGAGGCTTTTGCGTCAGGATGAAATCAACTTGAAGTGGCCCATCAGGTTCCTGCGCATGCCTGGCCATCACCTCCATCTGGAACAAGGAAGGAACCTGGCGTTGACTTGCTCCAAGTGGCGGATCTGCTCATCGCTCCTCCACCCTCCTTGCCCCCAAATGGCCCCCTTTTCAATCTCAACTGTTTGTCTTCTCCAGACACATTCGCCACCTGCCCTGGTCCCAGTTGAAAGACGGACTGGTCAGTGCCAAACTCGATTTCCATTGATGGCTTCTTCTTGGGCCCCGAGGACATAAACCACCCATGAGGTTCCTCAGGCAATCTTAATTCTTTAAAAAAAAATCACTTGCGTCCGGTCTCAGGAAAGACCGAGTTGCCGAACTTCTTGCTGGGTTGATTTCCTCCAATGTGTGATTGGCTTTTCGCCGTCTCTCTTTGTTGCTGAATGTTTTTCGGGGGTGTTCCTCGCATCTGCCCTACCACTCCTGACTTTTGTCTGTTCATTTGACTTCTCCACAGGCTGTTGTTGGGTTTTCTTCTAAGTTCCTCAGTGGCTATTTTGACAAACCTCGGGATGTATCGGAATTTTCTTCGCGTTCTGTTAATGACCGATATTTCTGGGGTGGATGTTATCATGGTCCGCCGTGTCTAGCGGACTTATAAAAAGACTGGAATGTCAGCGCGTATAACGGTAAAGGGAGACGTCGGTGGCGGGCGCAGGGAATACAGCATTCCAAAGGGATTGAGAGGCTGCATGGGAAAACCAAACGGAGGTGTTAATCTCAACCGAGTGACCCCCCGATTCCCCGAGCCACCCTCCTCTTCGTGTCCCATCAGCCTCCAAAGGGATCCTCTTAATCCCGCAGTCTCCCCACATGGACCAGGTCTTTCTTCAGCGTCAGTATTTGCACAAAGGCCCGATCAAAGCCGGTCAACGCGGAATGCGAGAAGACATGTTTTGTTTTTTTTTAGAGTGGATGGGAGTGATGCCGATTGGCCGGCCATCAAATAATATGCGCAGGAATGTTATTGTGCTTCCGCGCGATAGTAAAAACAGGCTTTGGTGCTAATGCCTCAATGTTGTTCGAGGATGTCTTTCAGTGTCTCTGCCAGCCGATAAGCAAGCGGCCGGTCCATTAGCTGCGGATCCCACAGGTTAGCGTTTTCTACTCAACGCGTTTCGAACAGATTTCTACATGGGCCGCAAAAATGGGATCTCCTTCCTCAGTTTTTGCCCAATTGATGACATTTTTTCTATCAACCAGTCAACGGTGGCGCAGCACTATAATTGTGATTTCATCCACGATTGTCCGCATTTGACGGGTGCAGCTCCATTCATTTCGTTGGCGGCGTGTCAAAAGCAATTGTCAAAGGTCCCTCGGCAGGATTCCCGCCTCTGCTCTCCTCCTGAGAGGCGTCTGCTGTCAAGACTGCTCGGATGATTTTTTCCGCTCGGTGTCCGGGGTGTCCGCATCTGTGGCTGATTTGCACAACAATTAAAAAAAAAAAGGGGCCTCCAGCAGCCCTGACTTAATTAGAAGGCATCTTCAGCTGCAGACAAAGACACCCTACAAGCTACACTAACAAGTGTTTGCCTTCACGTGAAGTGAGAGAATATGAGGCATGTCGGGAGCAATCTTCTAGTGGAAAATAGCGAAATAAATGACGGCCTTGGCCACCCAGGGGCGCTGCCGTGGACAGGGTCCTTGGTTTCCAGGGAGGGGGAGGGGCCGGGGGCCTGGTTTGGTGGTAAAAAGTGATCAGATCTTTCCGGAGTCCCTCAGATGGAAAAAGTGGAAAATAGCGAAATAAATGATGGCGTTGGCCATCCAGGGGTGCTGCCGTGGACAGGCTCCTTGGTGGAGGGGGACGGGGAGGGGCCGTGGGCCTGGTTTGGTGTTAAAAAGTGATCAGATCTTTCCGGAGTCCCTCAGATCAACAGGGCTCTGATATCAGCCCACTCATGTTTACACGCGTATGTGTGCACGTCGTCCAACAGCGCAGTGCCGCTTGCTGTCATCGGAGTGTCAAGCGTCACTTGCACGCAAACCAAGAAAATAAATTGCGCAAGGCCACGTGATAGGCTCGTCAGGTGACACGGTGGTCACATGATTTCATAAAGCGTCTCCTGATTCCAAAGTCTGCAACAACATTCCAGTCGTCACGAGTCTTTGCCAGCCCCAAAGTCTTAAAGCCACTTCAAGCCAAGGGCTGACTAATCGTAAATGGTAAAGCCCTTTGCTACTTAATCGTGAAACACATACCCATGATGACTTGAAGTGCAAT
>NW_017804842.1:756295-761963 GCF_001891065.2 Hippocampus comes
GGCGTGTGGGGGAGTAGCTTTTGTCTTGAGAGAGATAAAGCAGGAGGGGTTCTTCCCCCCCCCCACACACACACACTGATAACGCATAAACCTTTGATGTCAGTCCGGCAGGGAAGAAGAGGGAAGAAGGGGATGGGGGGGGGGGCTGTTGCAAGATTACAGGAATAGCTTCAGGGACTGAAGTTTTTGTGATGGGTTTTACACACACACACACACACACACACACACACACACACACCCACCCCTCCACAGTCCGTCCTCTCTTCTCCCAGGTCATGTCATACCTTCATCCATCCATCCTTGCATCCATCCTTCCATTTGAACTTTTTTCCTTTCCGACCTTCCTTCCATGCATCCTCTGTCCCTTCTTTCCTTTCTTTTTCACGCCAGTCTTGATTGCTCGCTTCCTCCCTCTGCACCATGATTCGTCTGACATCCCCTTTCGTACCACAACCCTAAGAAAGACTGTCCCAAATTGATGGTCGCATTTTAACTTGAAAATTTTCTTTTTTTTTTTTTTTTTTTTTGTAATTGATTCCAATGTAAATTCTTCGAATATATGTTCCATTTATTTTATCTCGATGAAACCTGTGATTCCATTTGAGATTATTAAAATGCCAAATTTCCTACAGGATGTTATGCAGTGAAATCGGAGAATGAAACAAGAAAGAGCACAAGTGTGTGTGTGTGTGTGTGTGTGTGTGTGTGTGTGTGTGTGTGTGTGTGTGTGTGTGTGTGTGTGTGTGTGTGTGTCTGGTGCGTGCGCACGTGTGAATATACTTCCTGCAGGATGTTATGCCGTGACCCCCTGAGGATGAATCTCGAGTGCGGAGGCTCTTCGGTGCATCCTGATGCTAACAAGTATGTGTGTGTGCTTGTGTGTGTGTGTGTTTGCGTGTGAGGCCGCACAATGCACATAACCCTTCATTCATGTCCAGAATCCCGCTTCACTCTTCCACTGGCTGTTGGCATCCCCGCCCCCTCCCGGCAGGAAAAATAAACTTGACCCCTGGCATCCGGGCGCGACGTGACCTCTGAACCCCCACTTCCCCCTCCTCTCCGACGAGGCCTGGACGCAATGAGTCTCCTCATTCCATCCATCACGCTTCCTCCTCGAGGAATTCCTCAAATGTTCTCGGAGGCAAGCGGGCACACGCCGCATGTTCAGGTCAGTGGGCCGCCCACCCCCCAACCGCTTTGCGGCCGAATGCCGCACCTTTTTTCGTGTCGATTCACAATCGCTGCGCAGTGGCGCCTTGAGATAAAAGTTCACCCGACTTTGGAGTATTTTGCGAGACAGTTCGATGTCAAGGCTTCCACTTGTTCTTTCCTCCAAATGTTCATGGATCAGCTTGCTGTTACCTAGCAAGGAGCCAAATGGCAAAATTCGCCAACGATCAAACAAAGTTCTTCTGTTCGGATTATAGTGCGTGATCGGTCCAATCTGGAAATTTGAGCCAAAATCCCAACGTCCCAAACTAGCGAGAAGAGCGTTAAAAAAAAAAAAAAAAGAAAAGCAAGTCGCATATTATTCCCCCTGCAGGCTTCGAAACAGAGGTTGACTTGTCCGGCGTACTTTGTACAAAGTGAAGATTAATTTCCCCGAGCTCAGATGTACGGGTGGTGCCGCCACATCGTCTCGCCGTTGGGTCCCATCCAACCACAAAATACACACACACACACACACACACACACACACACACACACTTTTCGGTGGCTGCCCTTTAATCCGCCGCACAGGCACAAATCCGCCCTCTGAGGCGACTCGGGATGAAAATAGGCTGCAATCAGCGAGCGGCTCTGAAGTCGTGCTCCAAGAAAAATGTTTGGGCTTTTTTTTTTTTTCTTCACTTGTTTACGATGGAGACGGGTAGATGTGCCACCTGCACTTAGGGCGTCGTGATTTTCTCTTTTTGACCCCGTCAATGGGAGACTTGTCTTCAGAGCCTGCCCGATTTCAGACGATCCGGCCGTTAGCTTTTGGCGGCTAGCGTTAGCGTTTTGCCAAACAGTCAGCGGCTCCAACGTCCCTTTTAACTCGTGTGGGCGATGAAATAAGACTGACAATGAAGATGTGGCTCTTGACTGCCCGCTTCGACTTCACGTATCAAGTCAAAGTAACTGGGGACAGAAAAAAAGGCCGAAAATCGAGGCCGAAATATGCGTTGAACGCGGAGGGAGATTTGGACTTGACGGTGACGGTCCGACACAAGGACGTCTGGCTCTAATTTACAGCCCTAATAAATCCCCACCCTCTTTACCCTCTGACCCTCCCAAAGCAGCCAGGCAGTGTCCCAAAATCTTAATCACTCCTGCCGGACCCAAGCACCCCCTCTGTGTATCCTGGCGGGGGCTCGGGAGAGAAAGTGGCAAGAGAGCATGCACACAGCTTGTAGTCTTCTACCGTGAAAGCCAATGGCCGCCTTTGTCGTCACCTGACGGCTCCCTTCGGCAGCGGGCCCGTCAAGCTCTCGGTCAGTCAGCCTGGCAGGCGGAGGTCGTCGGATCGTCAGGGAGACACCCCTGTGGCACAGTCAGGCGTGTTGGGCCGCACAGAAAGAGCAGTGAAAAAGTTTGCCCCTCTTTTTTGACAAATGTTTCAAATCCTTGCCGGAGGAACGCGGCTAGCGCGCGTCAGCCTGGCCCGTGAGGTGGCTCGTCATGCTGATTTCTCGACTGACTTATTTCCAGTCGGGTCGTGTGTCGGTGTCGGAGCAGATTTATGTCGCCTGGCTCGGGTGATAACTCAGGTCAAACATGGGGCGGGGGGGTCGGTTGCATGGGGCTTGCGGTCGGCGGGGGCCCTCTCACCAAAGCGCTCGGTCGGTGCTGCGCTTATGCTTTGCTCACATTTTTTTTTTCCTCTCATTTGCCACATCGAAGTGAATTCAAATGCCACGAGTCTGAAAATTCAAAATGGCATCGTTTAAAAGATAGATCAATTGAAAAGACTGTGTGTAAGGGGTGTGGCCTCGTGACAACAAGAGCCGGGTTGGCCTTCAAGCGAGCATCTGGGCGTGAGTCTTGCAGCCCCTGGCAAGTGTGGGCATTTTCTATTTGTTGGATTTGGCTGTTTATCAAAAAAAAAACAAAAAACAAAAAAAAACGGTGACTGCGCACAGGCCAGGCCATCACAGTGCTCTCATCGCTACCATTTTCTTACCATTCAAATATCGGTCTGAAGCACAAGTCCCAAAAAAATCGACCCAAACGCGTACGTTGGGTGGATTTGACCTATTTTATTCATATGATCTTTTATTTTCAAAGAACGAGATGCATATGATTGGTTGCGGCCGCTGCACGGCTGGAAGTGCAAAGAGCTCCACTTGGCGAATGCTGCGCAGTCTGCCGCGCAGCGGGTGTTATGACGTGTTCGGCCTTCACTGTCTCCTTCGCTCTCGACGACGCATTCAAGGGCAAACGGGACAAAAGGACGCCTGTGCTTACGAGCGCGGCGTCCAAGAGACACCGGCGTAGGAATCCCAGACTGTAAAGACAACACACAAAGGACAGCCGCTCTTAAAAAAAAAAGACGTTTGGAGGGGGCGGGGGGTGAGAAATACGAAAATCACCGCGAGACCAATAACAAACTTAAAAATAATAAGGATAATACTCATCATGTTTGCTTGAGTCCTATTTAGAGAGCTGTTTAATGTCAACAATGTCATCTTGAAGAAAAATGACAATCGTCTGTTTCTTGATTCGGTAGACTGTAACTATGAACTGTGGGGATCAAATCTTAGGCCGAAGAAAGTTATTTCTCAAAGATGCAATAACCGAGATGGCATATCGAGGAAAAACAAAAGTCCAGTTTGTTTTTGTCATCGACTCACCCAAATAACCCCCTTCCCCCCCCTCCCTTTTGAGTTCAAAGCATTCTCGCTTCCAGATGAATCCCGATAACGGCGGCGCTAATTATCCAATGGAAGGCTCATGCCATCCGTATCGAAATTCAAATCCGGGTGTCGACGTTTATCGAGCGTCGACTTCAAAAGAAATCCTTAGTGGGCTCATGTGAACAATTATGGCAAACTGGCAAACGCTGCGGCCTGTAATTGGGCGTGCAGGTCGCGACTGATTGGGCGTCGTGAAGCGGGGGAACGTGCGTCAAACTGCCCTATCGCCATCCGACGACTGCGGCCAGATGTCGTCTCTCGCCAAACAAAGTGGAACGCTGCATGGAAACGCGCCATTTGCGCTTGGTTTACACGCCGTCACTCAGTCACACGGACAGATAAGGCTTTCTCGGGGAGCCGTGCAGTCCCTCATCGCCCCAAAACTCAGAATTTTTTTTTTTAATGAAAAGGATAACACTTTAAGATCGCAGATTTTTTCAATTATCTGTAACAATGAATAATTTACAATTAAAATGTCATTATGTCGTCCAAGGATTTTACTGAATAATAATTCTTAGTTTTTTATTGTTTTTTTTTTTTTTTTTTCTTTTGGATTTGCGATCTCTGCTGACCACAATTAATGCATGACATCGTGATAAAAGAGCTTCCAAATGTTGTGGTGAGGGCAACCACAATGTTCAACGAATAACTTATGTTCAACGAAAAAAACAAAAAAACAAAAAACATTCATGTAGTTTTTAATACATAGGCGGGCGCCTTTTCGTCAACATTTGCATTTACACGACCTCAGACCTCAGGCTCCCGTCCGTCTGTCTGTCTGTCTGGCGGCACCGTGGGGGGATGAGAGACGGCGTGGCGAGGGCCCCGGTGACCGCGAGGCTTCAAGCTGCAGCACAGCGCCACGTCAGCCCACGGACAGGCAAAATATCATGCAGAGAGACGCGTAGACCGCCAGACACACAGACAGGCGGACAGGTGGACGCGCATAACATTTCCCCAATGAGTGCAAAGAGAGCTGTCGGGGATCCCTCATACTGTCTAAAACAGTTGTCCCCAAACTACGGCCCGCGGGCTAATCTGTTTTCGGATTGTAAAAATTAAATTGTTAGTCCCTCCTATCCCCACCAAAAGATGTTTCAGTAAGAAAAATAGTGCTTTGTAGGATTATACTTTACCAAAACATCCAATCGTAAATCACGATTATTGTACATTTTCAATGCCTATTGACGTCGTGCTTGACTTCTAGATTGGGCACCTTGGCCACTAGGGGGCAGTATTAAAAAGACACGCACCTACACAAGGACGCGAAGAGTAGAAATCCGCAAATAACTGATGGCCATTCACTCTTATTTAATATCTATTTTTTTCCAGGGAGCAGCGCCATACTGCGGATAAGCATTCACCAAAAAAATAATCATGAAATTATTAAAAATAGTTTTCCTCGAATAGGTGAATCGGCGTGTGCTATTTTACACGTTGTGTTTTCCAACGTTTTTATTTTTACCCTCAAGAGCCACCATACTTGGAGACTAAGTGCCGATGTGAAGCTGCAGTGCATTCTGGGACTTGTATTCATCACGTGGGGTTATGTTGACGATGGTGGCCTTAAACATCGTCTCTAAATATGAACGCGCTGCCAAAAGGACGATGATATTTGTTTAAAATGTAAAATGGGACCGCATGATTGGGAGTCAAATACGGTGGACGGTAGCCGGTGAAAAGCCGGAGAGGGGTAATTTGCATACAGCGGACAACCAACAGATGACCTCAGCAGGAACCCCCCCCCCACCCACCCGCCCGCAGAGAGTATA
>NW_017804842.1:762016-769814 GCF_001891065.2 Hippocampus comes
ATTGTTGCCTTCGTTTCTGAGTGGAATTCATTCCGTGACCACACTTGGAACTCACAACACTTTTACGTCAAATCATTTTCAAAAGAGATGAAAATTAATCTGTTACAGTTTCCTGGAAAACAAAAGTAATAAGAAAAAAAGCACTCTGAAGTATTGTGATTTATATAAAGATACATTTATTGCATAATTAAATTGACTGTAAAAAGAATCCAAGTTTGCGCATCGTGATTTCATGCTTCAATTCGCATTGACATTGTGTTGCTCCTTCTTGGTGTATACATCTTGGCCACCAAATAACACTTCAACAAAACAAAGAAAACGGCCTTTTCTAAACTCAATAATCATTTTGTGTGGGTTTCTGGAAAACAATCCATTTTTACATTTCCGTACTCTTGCGGTCACCCTTTTTCTGTTCCAGACTGTAAGTTTGGGGACCGCTGGTCTAAAATAATAATCTCTTTTCGGAATGTAAAAATTTAATTGTTCGTCCCTCCTATCCCCACCAAAAGATGTTTCAGTAAGAAAAATTGTGCTTTGTAGGATTATACTTGACCAAAACATCCAATCGTAAATAACGATTACTGTACATTTTCAATGCCTGTTAACGTCGTGCTTGACTTCGAGATTGGGCACCTTGGCCACTAGGGGGCAGTATTAAAAAGACACGCACCTACACAAGGACGCGAAGAGTAGAAATCCGCAAATAACTGATGGCCATTCACTCGCATTTAATATCTATTTAATTCAAGGAGCAGTACCATACTGCGGATAAGCATTCACCACAAAAATAATCATGAAATTTTCCTCGAATAGGTGAATCGGCGTGTGCTATTTTACACGTTGTGTTTTCCAACGTGTTTATTTTTACCCTCAAGAGCCACCATACTTAGAGACTAAGTGCCGAGGTGAAGCTACAGTGCATTCTGGGACTTGTATTCATCACGTGGGGTTATGTTGACGATGGTGGCCTTAAACATCGTCTCTGAATATGAACGCGCTGCCAAAAGGACGATGATATTTGTTTAAAATGTAAAATGGGACCGCATGATTGGGAGTCAAATACGGTGGACGGTAGACTTTGAGAGCATTTTCAGATAACAACACTCCAGTGTTGCCTTCGTTTCTGAGTGGAATTCATTCCGTGACCACACTTGGAACTCACAACACTTTTACGTCAAATCATTTTCAAAAGAGATGAAAATTAATCTGTTACAGCTTCCTGGAAAAAAAAAAGTAATAAGAAAAAAAGCACTCTGAAGTATTGTGATTTATATAAAGATACATTTATTGCATAATTAAATTGACTGTAAAGAATCCAACAATTTGCGCATCGTGATTTCATGCTTCAATTCACATTGACATTGTGTTGCTCCTTCTTGGTGTCTACATCTTGGCCACCATATAACACTTCAACAAAACAAAGAAAACGGCCTTTTCTAAACTCAATAAGTCAAAGAATGTGTAGTACTACGTTGTCCGTCTACACGCATGGCTACAGTTTGCGTTTAAATAGCCGTTTACAGCGGTGCTAGATTTGTTCGCTCGTCAATGGCGTTTTCCATTGTGTGTCAGGTTTAAGCTAAGTGCACTTGGATTTTGGCTCTAGCTTTGTCCATTCATAAGCTGATTTTTTTGATGGCTTCAAATAACTCCATAAATTGGGGGGGGACAGCGACGACACCGCCGTGTGAGGCCTCTCTTCGCCGTTTACATTGGTGCTAGAATTGTTCGCTCCTCAATGGCGTTTTCCATTGTGTGTCAGGTTTTAGCTAAGTGCACTTAGATTTTCCCTCTAGCTTTGTCCATTCATAAGCTGATTTTTTTTGATGGCTTCAAATAACTCCATAAATTGGAGGGACAGCGACGACACCGCCGTGTGAGGCCTCTCTTTGTTCCGCGGGGTTGGAAAATGTGGAGTGCGTATTTTTAAACGGATCCTGTTTGTTTGCACAAGAAGTGAAAGTAGCCAAGCTGCAGCCCGGGTGTTTGGGCCGGGAATGCGAGTGAAGCTCTTGTCAATAAAGGGAAAGTCGTGAGGCTATGACACTGATTAACGGTGGAGCGGCCAGACCTCACCACCACACCAAATAGTCATAATTCCTTTCAGAACGCACAGCTTGAAAAACAGAAGGCATATTTCGACCCTTGTGGCTTTGGTGCATCATACGGCCGCAAAACATCCTAATTAAAGACTCGGACAAAGCTCCCCATGTCTTCTTGGCTTGTTGAGTACGAAAGCTAACGGACACGAATTACCCATGTGCAAGTGTCACATGAAAACAAGAAAACCATATTTGGCAACAGAAGATGAAGTCAAATTGGATTTTTGTAAGTCTTGGGCAAGAACTGATTTTTGTTTGTTTGTTTACATTTGTGTTTTTTTCACATGTTGTGTTTTGTACTTTGTGGCCCAAATACAATTCCATCGATTGGGAAAGTTAAGTGAAGGTGTAGCTTTGCATAGACCCGACCCACCCCCACTCCTTGCGTGCACCTGATGAGACCCAAGGTGATGACAGTGTCTCAGTTGTGGTTGAAAAAAACCCCACTCAAATCCATTGTCATTAAACCGCATCAAAATCAGAATCATGAACACTGCCAAACGCCTTAAGAAACACCAAATATCTGTCAAAACACATGTCCAGTAGTAACCCCCCGCCCCCAAATGTTATCGCAGCCACAAAACCTTCAAACGCTCTCCTGCCAAATTGACACAACTGGAGTTCGGCCACTGCAGTTGTCACTGGCTCAACTGATGACAAAAGCTTGATTCAAATCCAAAATGGTCAACAGGAAACAATCTTCCAGGATCTCCGTTGAGGTTTCTCGCAGTCACGGGTCACGTCAAATTGACACGTAGGCTTTGAATAGGGATGCCGGCACCCTTCGCCCCCAACAGTGGCGGCGTGTCATCTGACTGACGGACAGAGACGTCAAGTCATCACCGGGGACGCCGCCGCCGTCAAAGAGACAAAAAGAAGAGGCCGGCTTGGACTTGGGTCAGTGGGCCGAGCCTCTTGCGTGAGGGGTGAAAGTTGGGATTTCTTTTTGACAGCTTCAGACTCGAGAAAGAGTCCCAGACTGGACCGGAGACAGAAGTCCTGCGCACATATGTCGCCTCATCTGCTGAATTGGTCGACGACTGCGGGGATCCGCCGGGCCGATTGACAACTCAATGAGACCGGCAGCGGCGCGCTTTCAGGGTTTCGGCCTTTGTGTGGCCAAGTATCCGCGGCGTGGCCCCTCCCTTCGATCTCACTCTTTTTCTGCGGTTCTGTATGGCCCCACGCATGGACATGAGAGCCTTCTGTTCAACAAAGGAAAAAACCCACAATGCTGGAATAACTTCAAACCGATGACAAGATCGGGATTCACGGGATGTCTCGAATCTGTGCAGCGGCAAATGAAATCTCAACACAACTCTCACTTTCGGCCTCCAACGGGATTAAAAGCTGCAGCTTTGGGGCTGCTTCGCTTCATCCGGCCGGCAAAGGTCGTCTTGGGTTGCTACAGTGAAATGTCAAGACCGACAAGTCATTCTGGACAGAACGGCGATCGCTCCGACTCCTAATTTGTACTGTCCAAACACCGAGGGCTCCGAATTGACACGCGGCCTGTCACAAAAAGGAGTTTGACACCCCTGCCTTCAAGTAGGGCTGATATCGGCCTAATCGAGATACCTGCTATTGCTCCTCACCCATCGCTAATTATGGCTATTTTGTGAGGCTAAGAAAATTGACATTGCTTCAGATGAGGCAAGTTTTAAAATCTCATTCGTCTCAAATCCATAATCCCGCGCGCAGGCGGCACCGCGGTCCTGTGGAATGCGGGAGGTGGGGGAGGGCGACCCCTCCCCGGGCACCCGGCTAAACGCGGGTGCAGTGAGAAAATGAAGACCCCTGCGCCCCTCGAAAGCAGCAGGAATTTGTCATTAAGCGTAGATTTGGGACTCTTTTCACCCCCCTCGAGCGAGGGGTCACCCTCCCTGGCCCTTCACTAGCCGGCAGCGCCTCTCGTTCACCTTTTCTCTTTTTCAATCGCGCTTGTAAAGCTCCTCGCCACTTCCTCTCTCTTTCATTCCCACTCCTTACACACCTTTTTGTGGGAATTCCCTTTTGAGGCCCCAAAGAAGCGAAAGGACATGTCTTTCTTCTTCTTTTTTTTTTTGTCTGTTTTCATAACAATGGTCTGTGGAGATATTTGTGTCCTGGGGCATCGAAGCCGCAGTTGAGGCAGATTCTCCTTTTCACAGCGTTTCCCATTCACACTTTGGAGTAGGATTAATGAGGATTATGGATATGAGGCAAGCTAATGAGTTGTGATGGCCACCAAAAAAAAAAAAACCAAAACACAGCCAGTGGAGATTTGGCCGCTGGTGACTTGTTCACGTTTTAGGCGTCCGACTTTGGCGCCTTGGCTCGCAGGCGTGCCCGCCCAGCTGAGGTTTGACTTCCAACAAAAAAGTACGGTTAGAAAAGCCCTTGTTTCCAAAGCGACCCCATTATGATGCGAAATACATTCCCGTGGTGAAATTTAAATGATCAGAATTATTGAGTTAACAATTACTTTACAGGTAAGTGACTAAAACATTAGCCGATTAGCCAGTAGAATCTTATTTCGTACTTTTATTTTGAAAAATGGTCAACGGTGCCTTGGTTTGGATCAATACTCACTGGGCTCCATGTGGTCATATTTCTCACCACAAAGTAATTGTTTTTATTTATATTCATCAATCTATCATATATTTTAGAATGTCATAGTTTAATTAAATATTTTACATCGTACCCTATTGCCAAATAAGCCTTTATTTTATTTTTTATAATGATAAAATCACTCCGAATTATGTATTATTTATAGAAAAAGATAAGCAAGAAACAATGATTTTCACAGTTAGATATATTCAATACACTCAGAAAATACTAATGTGATATTTACAATTTAACTATGAAAAATTAAATTCTGTTTATGTCTTATCTTGAAGTAACTTATGATTTATGATGAGCCACAATTATTTATTTATATTCGAAAATGAGTGATAAGTTTACATATGATGTTATTTATACAGTTCAATATATTAAATACAATTATAAAAATAATACTAAATGTGTTTATATTATTAAAACGGTGTATTTATCATTTAATAAATGCCTTATGTGTTATTTCCCTGTCGCTGAGCGTCGAGTCAGGTGCTCCCGTATGCATCTCACGGCCGCTAGGGGGCCCTCTCGTCACACTATCGAAATGTGCTGCCGTGCTTTAGCTGCGATGAAAGACTTAATGAGCTCAGCTCAGCATTCCCGTGAAAACTTGTCAAAAAGTCACATGTCTCGTCGACTTAACTGTGGAGGCAAATGACGGAATGAGACGATGGAATGAGTGAAAGTTGAGAGAGAAAGACAGAACGAGAGCGAGCGAGTGGTCCCACGCTGGCCGGGACAGCTGACAGCTGGGTTCAGCTGAGGTCAGAGGGCACGCATAAGCGGTGGGGGAGTGAAGCAGAATCTAAAACAACAGGAAGACACGCGCACACACGCACACACACTGTTTAGTCATCGATGACTTTTCCCGTCCACTTGCTTCCATAACAACCGCAACGGCCAAGGTGGCAAAAAAAGTCCTCACACTCAGAACTTTAAGACCCTGTTGAGTCAATTCAAGTTATTCGTTTCTTTACAAAGTCGTAGAAACACCCTCTGTGTGGGAGATTTTTGGTGGGACAGTCATAACTCACTCAGGGAAGGAAATATACATACCGTGCCTAAAGTGCTTGTATTTTCTTTATTTGACACGCGAAAAAATACGTTTAAAATGTGTTTGGATTAAATCCGGTTAAAATGAAGACATTTTGCGACCCCCTCAAAAAGTGCCTGAGTCCATAGTATCTCACTAGAGGTGCTCTGGCTCCCTCTAGAGTCAATAAGCGTTAAATGCAAGCTCAGGACCAAAGAAGACGACACAGATTCTACAGTATACTATAGAACTACACTATAGAATCTCTAGAGTAGTTACAGAGGCTCGATTGACATTTCGGAGCCATTTAATGTGTCTTGATGGGTTCTGCTTTCATTTCAGTGTTGATAGTTCTGACGACATGATGCAGACAAATCTTTGAGTAGCACTTGGAGGTTACAAGAGCGCATTTCTAATTTCATTCTTACCAATGAAATGTGCATGTCGTGCCTCTCTCAAGCTGAGTTGTACAACCATACGCCACACACTGTGGCACTTTTGCTGTAGCGGCAGAAAACAGCGTGAATATGCCGCAAAGAAATCAATGTATTCAACTTAGGCGCGCTTAGCGAGTGGCAACACAAGATGGCCACCGGGGGCCTCACTTCTTGCAAAAGCGTTGTTTGCCATAATATATAAGTCTGTGGCTGCAAAGTATGACATGGAAGTGATCAGGTTTTTTTTTTGTGATGGGCAGACACTGATTGATATATGCTAATCACGTACTTTTCCATGGAAGTCAGACGATCACCATCACGACTTTCAATCTAACACATTGAGCTAATTCTAGCGTTTGAGCAAAATTGTAAACAAATGTGTGTAGCATTTCACCAATCCTGCGAGCTACCTTTAGTTATTAGCTAGCATGATGACCAGCAACCTCTGCCAGCCTGCTTTGACCTCAATAACAAGTCCGGTAAGCTGGGCCTGCACAAAGGGCGACTCGCCTGCAGCTGCGGGGGTCTACCGAGAAGGGGGCGCTGATGCACCCAGCACACTCCCCCGTGTGACGGTGCTGTGGGCCCTTTCTTATCCGCCTGTGCGCCGCGGCGGATACTTTTCTACCTTCTTCTGTCTTGCTCTACCTTTCTCCTTCCTCGTCGCAAATGGCCCCCCGCCCCCCAAACAAAATGTCTCAAAACATGCGCATTTCGTCACGGCGGCGGCGTATAACCACAGCTGCTGGCGGCGCGGACGCGGTTTCACTCGTGTCGTCGTGTTTTTGTTTTTTTTCCCCCCACCCCACCGAGGTTCGAGTTTGAGAGGGGGAAGGTTGCCATTTTGCGCTATTCATTGTCGCGTTCGCGTGGATTTCCTATGAATTCACGTTAGTTGCAGGGTTACATTTTGTCAGGACAACCCCACCACAGGAGCCCCACCGTAAAAACCCACGCGCGGCAACACTTCGTGGGCCTATTTCGTCCCTTGTCGTTCCCATCTCCGCCTCCACCGCCACCTCTCGTGAGAGTGTCTGTGGAGGACTCCATTTTGAAAGGTTGTGGAGCCACTGAACTCAAGTCCCCGTCACAGGAAAGAAAAGGGAGGCGAAACACGATCTGGCCCCACGCGTGTTTTCTTCTTGAGTGAGAATCTTGATCTTTTGGCGTAGGTAGAACATGACGGCTCGGTGGAAGTTCGGCGCGTGACGTCACCGCCGCCGACTGCGAGTGATTGACGGCTCGTTAAGGCGAGGTGGCCACATGTGGGAAGGGGCACTTCTAAGGCAGGAAATGGACGTTTACGCCACGATAAAATCCACGTTTATGGTATAAAGTTGTGTACAGATAGAAAATGGGGCTATATTGCCCTTGCGGGAGCATATATTAGAGGGGAGGTGTTGGAGGAAGAGGAGGGGGGGGGGTGCGACGTCACCGCCGCCGACTGCGAGTGATTGACGGCTCGTTAAGGCGAGGTGGCCACATGTGGGAAGGGGCACTTCTAAGGCAGGAAATGGACGTTTACGCCACGATAAAATCCACGTTTATGGTATAAAGTTGTGTACAGATAGAAAATGGGGCTATATTGCCCTTGCGGGAGCATATATTAGAGGGGAGGTGTTGGAGGAAGA
>NW_017804842.1:773499-774334 GCF_001891065.2 Hippocampus comes
GGGGGGGGTGGAAGAAGAGGCGGAGGAGGGGAGGGGGTGAGTGCTCCTCGGGATCCGGGCCTAGCAGTGCCGCCGCCGGGACTCTGCTGTCGCTCTCATCCGCTGTCAAAAATCCGGGAATTGCCTCATTTGGGGGGCACAATGGAGGCGGCGGGGCTCGCGTGGAAGCTGCTCGACGGGGGAATGGTAAGAATCTCGTCACGGATGCCGCTTTCGGCGGCGTTTTGTGTGATTTTTTTTTTTTTACGTGCCTCTCAAACCATACTGATGCGCGTGCACACAGACACAAGCCTACCGTATTTGTGTGCGCGTGCGCGTGTATTACTGGCGTCGACCTCTGTTGCATGTTTTGTTCTATTTTGACAACACACACTACACACAGTGTCAAACGCGCATTTGCACACGCAGTGTGACGCGCACAAGCACGACGAGGGCCATTTTAATGCCTCTGTAAGTGTGTGTCCTCATGCAGCACACACGCACACTATACTAGTCATACAAATGCATGCGTGACAGGATCTTCATCACATCCCGGAATGGCTACAACAGCCACTAAAAGATGTCTCCCAAGATGTCAGCCATTCCAGTTGTCATTTGATACACAATGATGGCTTTTTTAGAAATGTTCACCCAAAGGCAAGGCTTCCCAAGCAGCGCACCGCCAAGGAAAACAAGACGATCTCATCAGCAGTGCCACAGTTTCATGCTCGAATTAGCCATTTTAAATAGATTGTATATTTTCATATGGTTTTTATTTTATTTTTTTTAAACATTGTCATCTTAAAGTTATATATATATATATATATATATATATATATATATATATATATATATA
>NW_017804842.1:774418-792208 GCF_001891065.2 Hippocampus comes
TCTAAATTTGTCCCTGGGTGTGAGTGCAAGTGTGAATTGTTGTTTGTTGATGTGAGCCCTGCGATTGGCTGGCAACCGATTCAGGGTGTCCCCCGCCGACTGCCCGAAGACTGCTGGGATGGGCTCCAGCACCCCCCGCGATCCTAGTGAGGATAAGCGGATCAGAAGATGAATGAATGAATGAATGTTTGTTTTTTACTTGGGATCCCAGCTGACTTTGGACAGTAGGCAGGGTAGACCCTGAAGTGGTTCCCAGCCAATCGCAGGGCACACATCGACAAATGGCCATTCGCACTCACAATCACACTTTGGGACAATTTAAAGCATTCAATTAACTGACCTTGCATGTTTTGGAACGTGGGAGGAAACCGGAATACCTGGAGAAAACCCTCGCAGGCAGTAGGAGGACACGCAAACTCCACACAGGAATTGAATCCATGACCTCTGCACTGTGAAGTGGGGATTTGAGCGACGTGCTGCCGAAAGTTTAAATTATTAATGTCAAATGTTTTTCATTTGTAAATTGCCAAACCATCGTTTTTCGTCCTACGCAAACTCCAGGCAGGCATACGCTGCAGTTTTTGACTCAAGATCCAAATTTGTCATCTGAATTGGATTTATTTTTGTATTGTGTAGGTTATAAAAATGCAGCCAAGTAATTGACCCTCAGCCAAAAAGCTTTGTGATTTAGCACCAGAGCACTTTTGATCCCATTGGAAAATGTTATGGCCTCCTGCCCCTCACTTCAACATAGTTCCTTGGTCCCAAGATGGCATAAAGCAATATTGGGGTGGAAAAAAAAAGACAACAGACAATTACCCCCTTGGTGAATAGTGAGTATAGTCCCCCCCCCCAAAAAAAATAAAAGCCTGAATGCCCAACTGGATATATGTGGAGCTTCATTGAATTTCCATCACCATTGACATTGGTTTACTACAACAAACAGGCCCTTTTTCAGCCTTACTACCAAAAGTATAAATCATAAACAGGAGCGTAGCCAGAGATTTTTTTTGGGGGGGGGGGTACATTATACCAATGATATGCTAATGACATTGTTCCTGTTTCAGGGAGATAGCATGCCAGCATGAGTGGGCTACATGCAGGCCCAAGCCGGGAGTCCAGCCGCCCGATAAGCCCTGCCTGTGACCTCTCCCGCTACTCCCGATCCAACTACAATAAAGATCCCAGCACAACCATGTCCGCCGCCGCCTCCTCCCTACAGCACGCATCCATTTACGGCTTTGCGCAGAGGGACCCTTCGCCCCCCTCATCCACCTACAGCCCCCTGAGGAGGCTGCAGCATCTCACCACCATGGTGAGCCAGCCCGACTTAGTTTTGCCCGCCCGGCCAGGTAAGAGCTGGGAGTGGGCCGCCTCTGATCAAAACGAGTCGGAGCGGGACTCCTGGGTCGACTGTGCCGGCAGGGATTACTGCGACGCCACTTTTGCAAAACAAGGCGAGGTCCAAAGTGGCAGCTCTAACGAGGAGCCGGCAGCCAGCTGTAACAGTCCCACCGTGTCAGAGAGGAAGACGGACAGTTGTTTCTCCTGCCCGCCCAGCCCGGCCTTCTCTCTCGATAGCAACAGCCCCTTTGCAAATGGCCTCCTTCATTTTGAATCCTCTTTGTTCGAGGACGAGGATCACCACAACTGTGACAAAGAGCAGGAGCAGCAGCAGCATCAGCAGGAGGAGACATACTTTGCCGTCACAGACTCGCGGGATAAACGCAAGACCCCAGAGAAAGAGCTTCAGTCTGCCACTGTGGATTTGCAATCAGAAATCAAGGATGCAAATGTTCCATCTGCAAAAGTCATCACCCGGTCCCAGTCGTCGGGTTTTCGCCGAAGGTACTGGGATGTTTCCGATGACGATTGGGAGAGCGACACGGATCTCTTCCTTTTTGGCGATAGCCCCTCCAGGCATTTGATGGCAAGTCTTATTCCAATTACAGAGGGTACAGCAGGTCCTTGGTTTGCATCTGAGTTGGGGTGCCACAGCGCAACTTGAATTTAATGTAAGGTGGAACATCGTGTATCGCGAATCTAAAGCATTCGCAAATTAATTACTCACCTCTACTTTATTTTTAGACTGCTATATAAACCACTATAGCTAGGTACAAAGTGCTCTGGAGAGGTAGCAGAAAAAACTTGATCCCCTCTGAGCCTCAGTTTAAGTATCAAGTACAACTTTATTGTCAAACGTGCTGTATGTGTTACAACAGCAACAAAACAGTTTAAACCTCGCTACCTCCAATCGTGTCTGGTTAGCTGACCTGAGGCACCAGGGCAGGTGTGTAGGGGTGGAGAAGCTCAGGGAGGTAATGTGGGGTGAAACCATTTTAAGATTTAAAAACAAATGAAAGAATCTTAAAATGAACCCGAGCGTGTACAGAGCCTCTAAAGGGAGGCCGGAATTGGAGTTTTGTGTTCCCTCCTATGAGCTGCACTTTGGAGCGCCTGCATTTTCGACCAACTAGAGTCGCTCGAGGAAGGACTGGCGAACTCCAAAGTAAAGTGAAACAAAATTACAGTTAATATTTTTCAGAAAATCGCTTAAAGAAATACAATGAAAAGATGTAAGTACCGCGGTCAACTGTGAGCATGACTTCTTGTGACACCGCTCCCCATACTCGAGATCCTTGCGCGCTGTTTCTAGCCTCGAGACGTCGTGTGTCATAAGTGACAACGCACCTTCTTGGTGTTGTTGATGTCGAGGAACTAGACATTAGTAGTGCAGTGTTTTGTGAGGGATAAACGTCAAAATGCTTCATGGCTGTTTTTTTTTTTTTTTTTTTTTTTTTTTAAACATTGTCGACAGCAGAGCGACATGAAACGAAGCGCCGTGCCACCTGTCAAGTTTCTGGAGGGCGAGGTCATTTGGGCAAAGTTCAGCCGACGGCCGTGGTGGCCGTGCGAGGTGATTGTTGACCCTGCGCAGGGAGTCTATCACAAGGTTAAAGGTGCGCCAATAACACTGTTGGCTGGATGCAAATGTCTTGTGGTTTTGTCGCTAACCGATGATTGTGACTATCTTTAGAGCCCAGCGATCGGCCCTGTCGACTCTACCACATCAGGACTTTTGGGGACCAGGAGGAGCAAGCCTGGGTGGAGGACAAATCGACTCATATTTTTCACGGAGGCTTTCAGTTTGAGCAGCTTGCACAAATGCGCAGGAAGGGGAAGCAAAGAGGGCCGAACCACAAATACACCGTAATTCCCTTCTTTGTGTTGAATTGATTGCTGCATGCAATAATCAGATGTTGATCTGGATCTTCAATGACTTTGTGTTTCCGCAGATCGCCAAACGCTATGAAGCGTCTTGGAAATTGAGTGTGGCTGAAGCTGAAACTATTCTCCAGCAAAGGCCCAACATAGACTCTTTAACCATAGACACTACCTTCCAAGACAGTTCACCGATGATTACCAAGCCCTGTCCACCTATTTCCCCATCTTCCCCCGCTGCTTCTAATCTTCTGGAAAAGTCGCACGCAATCAGTGGATCGATATCTTGCCAGACATCATCCCCAGTAGAAAATAAGCAAGGCACTTTAAAGAAGTCTTCTGACAAGAGGGAAGACTTCAACTCCTCAATTAAGCAGTCTAAAAAGGTCCGACATCACAACCCCAACCAATCAGATAAGAATGTAGAGTGCCCTTATTCGGACCTTGAGTCGGTCCCTAAGATTTTGTGTCCAAAAGCACCTGAACGCCAAACCACGTGGACTCAGTCACCTGCTAATCTCGCCAAGGAGGAAAAGAGACAACCGGAGATGCAAAGTGGTCTTTGGTTTAGTAAATCAGGCAAAGACAGACGACCAAAAACTGTTACTCCAGAACGGTCAGATCGTACGCTTGTCACCAATGTACTCAGTAAGAAAAAGACTTTGGCTGTGACTAAAAACTTGACGGCTCAAGGGGATAATGCCTCCTTGGCCGGACAAGGTGACCAGGGTGGATTGGTAAATCCCGAACCAAAGGTTCTGTCTGAGCAGTCATGGCAGTTGGACTCTAAAAACAACATTGTAGCTAGCGACCCTGCCGAAAGTAGTCCTGAGCTGTTGTCTCAACACCAGCTGTCGATCGATTCTTCTGACCCTCTTGGATTGTCACAACCGCAAGAGTCGGTGGTCTTTTCTGAACCTTTTCAATCTTCAGAAAACAAACAGTCCGTGGCTCCTTTTGACTCACAAGGATTGTTACGGAAGCAGGTGTTCACAGATTTTTCTGACTCTCTGGCATTGTCACAAAAACAAGAGTCAATGTTATCTTCTGACCCAGCAGGAATGTCACAAAAGCAGAAATCTGTGGATTCCTCTTACCCTCGAGGTGTATCACAAAACCGTGAGTCTCGGAATTGTTCTGACCCTCGAGCATCTTCTCAAAAGCGCAAATTAGTGGTTTTATCAGACTCCCGAGGATTGTCCCAAAAGTGCAAATCAGTTGATTCTTCTGATGCTGGAGGATCATCTCAAAAGCATAAATCTGTGGATTCCTGTTACCCTCAAGGATCATCAAAAAAGCTGAAATTTGTGCCCCCTTCTGACTCTCAAGGATTGTCCCAAAAGCAGGAGTTAGTCGATTCTTTGGAACCTCGAGGATTGTCCAAAAAACAGAAGTCAGTGGATTGTTTCAGTACTGAAGCATTGTCACAGAAGGACTCCAGGGATTCTGCTGACCCCCAAATGTTCCCACCAAAGCAGAGGTGCGTGGATTTTGCAAACCCAAGGCAGAAGGATGTGGGTGTTTCTGATCGACTGTCTCACAAGCAGAAATCGGTGGATTCTTCTGACCTTCTAGAATTATCACCACAGCGGGAGTCCAAGGGTTGTTCTGACCTTCCAGTATCATCGCAAAAGCAGAAGTTGGTAGATTCTTCATGCGCTCAAAGATTGCCACAGGATTCTTCCATTCCTGGAACATTGTCACAAAAGCAGAAATCCATGAATTCTTCAAACCTTCAAAGATCATCGCAAAAGATGGAGTCTATGCATGGGTCTGATCCTCGAGGACCATCGCAACAGCAGACGTTTGTGGATTCTTATGACCGTCAAGGACTGTCACAAAAACAGGAGTCTAAGGATTCTTCTGACCCTCAAAGGGTGTCCCAAAAGCAAAAGTCGGTTGATTATTTTAAGCCACAAGGATTGTCAAAAAGGGGGGCATGGCATTCTTTTCACCACCAAACATTGTCACAAAAGCAGACGTTATTTGATTCTTCTCACCCCCGAGGATCGTCCCAGAAGAAGTCAATGGATTCTTTTTGCTCGAAAGAATCGTCACAAAAGCAGGAATCCATAGATACATCAGACCCCCAAAGATCATCACAAAAGGAGAAGTCAGTGAATTCTTCTCAACCCCAAGGATCATCACAAAAGCCGAAGTTGGTGGATTCTTCAGTACCCCAACTGTTGTCACAAAAACAGAAATCAGGGGATTCTCCTGGCCCTCGAGGGTCGTCACAAAAGCAGAAGTCCAGGCATTCGCCTGATCATCGAGGATCATCACAAAAGCCGAATTCCAGAGATTCTTCTGATTCCCGCGGACTGTCAAAAAAGCAGGAGTTCAAGGCTTCCTCTGACCATCGGGTATTGTCACAAAAGCAAGCATCTAAGTATTCTTCTGACCACCGAGTTTCATCACAAAAGCTGAAGCCAAAGGATTCTTCTGAACCTCGAGGATCCTCACAAAAACAGGAGTCCAGGGATTCTTCTGACCCTCAAGTTTCATCCGAACAGCTGAAGTTGGTGGATATTTCTTACCCTTGCGGGTCAGTACAGAAGCAGGTGTCCATGAATTCACCCGACCATCAAGGATCCTCACAAAAGCTGAATTCTTTTGACTCCTGTGGATTGTCAAAAAAGCGGGAGTCCACGGGTTCTCCTGACCAACGACGATTATCTCAAAAGCAGGAGTCCAAGTATTCTTCTCACCCTCAAATTTCATCACAAAAGCTGAAGTTAATGGATTCTTCTGAACCTCGAAGATCATCACAAAAGCATGAGTCCAGGAAGTCTTCTGACCCTCAGGTTTCATCAGAAAAGCTAAAGCCGATGGAATCTTCTGACACTCCTGTGGCATCACAGAAGCAGGGGTCCAGGGATGCTCCTGATCAAGGATCATCACAAAAGCCGAATTCCATGGATTCTTGTGACTCCCGTGGACTGTCAAAAATTCAGGAGTCCACAGGTTCTTCTGGCCCACGAGGACTGTCACAAAAGCAAGAGTCCAAGTGTTCTTCTGATCCTCGAGTTTCATCTCAAAAGGTGAAGTCAAAGGATTCTTCTCAACCTCGAGCAATGTCACAGGGCCAGGAGTCCAGGATGTCTTCTGATCCTCGAGTTTTGTCAGAAAAGGTGAAGTCGGTGCATACGTCTGACTCGTGCAGGTCATCATGGAAGGAAATGTCCAGGGACCCTCGTGGAACATCCCATAAGCAGAAGTCATTGGATTCATTTGAGCTCCGAAGATCATCACATAAACATAAGTTATTGGATTCTTCTGACCCTCCAGTATCCTCACAAAAACTGCACTCTGTGGACTCCTCTGACCCTCAGGGATCATCGCAAGTGTCTGTGGATTCCCGCAGGTCCTCTAAGAAGTGTGGTTCCTTAAAATCTCGGCAAATTATCCCTAATTCTAAACACTCTGCCAAACGGTCGACTCCTCAAAGCAGCGCACACGTCAAGAAGTTCAGGAAGAGGACCGGTGTAAAGCACAGCAGTCAAAGTGATCATTGTAAATCGAAGGCCAGTAAAACAGTTGCTCCATGTGGTTTATACCAGACGGAAGAAAGAGAAAACAATACCAAGGCCAAGTCCAGTTTAAGTGAAGTATCAACAGACCTTCAAAAAGCTTTGATTGCTATGTGTAAACTACCATTCATTAAGTTGATGCGCGGCGACATAAATATTCAGAATTATTGGAAGTCTAAAATTGCTATTAGTTACAATGACCAAACTGGATGTTCAAACAGTAATGAACTCCAAAGAACAGCGGCTCACTCCTCATCTAAGTCAGACTTGACGCACGCAGCAGCAACTATCTCTAAAAATAGTGTAGACAAAAAAGTTTCCCAAAACAGCGGAGACAATACGGTTTCTGGGAATGTTGAAGACAAGAGGCTTTCTGGAAATTGTGAAGTCAAAATCATGCCCAGAGATGGTGAAGACAAAAGTGTGTCTAGAAATGGTGAGGTCCAAAGTGTTTCTAGAAATAGTGACGACAAAGGGGTTTCCAGAAAAAATGAAGAGAAAGGTGTGTCCAGACATGGTGAAGAAAAAAATGTTTCCCGAGTTGGTGAAGACAGGAAAAATGAGGACAACAGTGTTTCGAGAAAAGCGGTGGACAAAGTTGCATCTAACGGTGAACACAAAGTCGTTTACAGGCTCACTGAAGACAAACATGTTTTCAGAAAAAATGAGGACAAAATTGCGTGCCGAAAAAACGAGAGCAAAAATTTTTCCACAAGTAATGGACACGACCCTGTTTTCAGAAGAAAAGAGGGAAAAAATGCATCTGAAAGTGGTGACGACAAAGGTGTGTCTATAAATTGTGAAAACAAAAGTGTGTCCAGAAATTGTGGAGATATAAGTGCATCTCGAAAGAGTGGAGACAAAATTGTTTCCAGAATTGGTGAAGGCAAACCTGTTTTCCGAAAAACTGAAGACAAACTTGTTTTCCGAAAAAGTGAAGACAAAAGTGCTTCAAGAAATCCTGATCCCAAAAGTGGCCCCCAAGAGACAAGTGTTTCGGGAAGTGCATTTGAAAATGTTGACACAAGTGTTTCAGGAAAATGTGACGAGGCAATTGTTTCCAGAAAGAGTGTGTCCAGGAATGATACCGGCTCTTCCGACTCCTGTCTGGCAGAGACTGAAGCAAAGTGTCCGACTGGTGCCCCCAAAGGTACCACAATTTCTTGCGATCTTTCAGAAGGTTCACAGCAACGTGAGACTTGCGCCTCGAGCTTGCTGCACGTCACAACCCCCGTGCCCTCTCAGTACGATACAAATTCAGTATCTGGCAATGGTCAGGTATCCCAAGAGCCATCATCCCCCAAGACCAATGCCCTTAAATCAAAGCACATCCCCGATCAATTGCCCGACGTCCTACCACAAGAACAGCCCGCCCATCTCCCAGCTAGCAATCGGCTGATGACCGGAGCCCTGAAAACCATGAAGGTGCTGCAAAAGCTGAAGCACAGAAAAGCCAAAAAGAAGGCCGCTCAGAATGAAGTCTTGCCTCATGGCCAAAACCAGGCCAACCTGGATTACCATGCTAAGAACTGCGCTTGGAACAAAGAAAGCAATTTGGACGTTTGCACTAAAGTCAAACCGGTCGAGCCTCGATATAGCGCCATTTCTTCCGATGATCGGGACGCTGTATCCAGTTGTCGTACCCCTCCTTTGCTGTTGCATGATTGCACTGAAGTCAAGAGCGAAGAGGAAGTCCTTTCGGTATCTTCAACACCACCAATGGACTTCATACCACTCACCTCCAATGTCAGGACAAAGGAGGTGGACCAAAGCACCTCCTCGCCTTCCCCTCCCTCGCCGTTTTCCTTTATGAATGCTTTGAAAAACGTGAAAGAGGTGTCCTTCCAATCTTTGACCGACGAGGCTAACGGCAAAGTGCTCACCTTCAAACCAGACCTGAATTACAAGTTCAGCACTTTTCTTATGATGATGAAAGACATGCATGACACTCGAGAGCGTGACGGGGCCCCCTTAGAACTGGAAATTGGACCACCAAGTGCCCACGTCAAGCAGGAGCCCTTGGTCATGCCTGGAGTGGCTGCACTCGCGGGCCTAGAACAAGACGTTGTGAATGGTGATCCAGATTTTAGCCCAGGCATGGACACAAGTCGAAGTCACATGTCCAAGCGGCCTTACAAGAGAAGGAGCAGCTCCTCTTGGATGAAGAGCAAAAATGGTCGCAAAGTGCCGAGTCGTCCCGCTGGGTCTGGACCCGGGTACCCGGGCGTGGGGTCCTTGCTTGGAATTGACTTTTCCTCTGTACTGGATTACTCTGCAAAAGTCCGGTCCCTGTTGGATATGCAGGCCTCCCCCTGGGAGGGCCAGCCCGGGAGCGATGGAGGATTGTTGACGTGGGGTGGAGACTTTGAACAGATGAATGGCTTTTCTTCCAACTCCACCCAAGCCAAGACCGGAGAAGGCGATGGCGATTCCTCTGGTAAGTAATGACCGTCTAGATAAGGGGTAGGCAACTCCGACCCTCGACGGCCGGTATTCTGGATGTTTTGTGTCTCCCTGCTCCAACACACCAGATTGAAGTATTGTATGCAGTACCTTCACAACAGTTCTCCTGAGTAATAATTACGACTCGATCAGATTAGGAGTATCCCATTGAAATCAAGAATAATACATTACAAGTTAAAGATCTCTGCGAGTGCCCATTGACTGTAACTGCATTAAATCTATCGTAGATTATTGTTTATGCTATGAAATCGAGGTTAAAAAAAAAACGAAGATAAGTAGGGGACTGTGTAGTCACCCCTGTGGTGCTCCTTTGTTGATTGTAAAAACAAAATGCAGTACATTTAGCATGTGTGTGAAAATTGCAGTCCGTGTTTCATAAATGCAAAATTTAAATGTTTTTTCGTCTTTTAGCCAATAAACGAGTACGCAAGCCAAGCAAAAGGCTCCTCGAATGGACGGAAGAGTACGACCACATATTTTCTTCAAGGAAGAAAACCAAAAAGCCTCTTCAGACAATTACGATGGTAAGGAAAGAAAAAAAATATATCATGAATACATTACTGTACAAATGACAATGAAATATGCCGCTGTGTTAGGCCAACCAAGCACTTTCATCCCAACCACCTGTACTGGACAAACATGTCCTCGAGCCGCCATCGTTGAGCGCACTTCCTGAAATGCAGACGCCGCCTCCGGAGGAAATCACCCTCACCACAGAACTCCAAATCCCCAGCGCTGAAAACGCATCCCCGCAGGAAGCGCAGCCGCTTTCCATCGACACGTTGACCCCGCCCCCTGAGGCTGAAGCGGAACCACCGCCAATTGAAGACCTTGCTGGAGACGACTGTGAGATGACGATGCCCTCTGGTCACAGTCATAATCATCTCTCATCCTTTATTTTTTTTTCTGTGACCTTTGATTTTCAGGCAATGCTGCTTTGCCACAAAAGAAGCGGAAGAGGAAACCAACTCCGAAGATCCTGGAATATTGTCTTGAAGCCGAGGCCTCTGTGGGCCCGAAGAAGAAGGTACGTCAGTCGCAAAGCTCTGGGAAATAATCTCCATATTTAAACACGCTGCTCTCCAATTACATGTTGTTGTTTTTTTTTCTGTAACGGAATATAGTTACTTTTTTTGTGGCGGGATTCTGAACACATGAATGACGCTGGTACATGTATTCCATGACTTTGTTTGTTTTTGTCGCAGATCAAAATTGTGAAGAACTCCTGCGAAGATCCTCAAACAGGTCAGTGAAGAAGTTCATTTGCAGTCGTGGCTTTTATCACAGCACCGCCCCCCCATTTCACATCTTGGTGTTGAAAAGAAAAGGCTGCTTGAGCTCAAACGGGTCTGTCTGACAGCGCTTCCAGATCCCGACCCTCCTGCTTTGAAGCCAATAAGCCCGGCGGTTCCCACGCCGTCGCCGCAGCCGGCGACAGCGACCCACCCAACTCCACCCAGCCCTCCTGGTCCCCCCGTGCTGGCACCGGCGCTGTCTGAGCAGGCGGATGATAAGGTTGCAGATGTCCACCTTCCTCAAGCGGACGACGGGTTCAAGTACACCACAGAGTCCGAGGTATTGCGAGTCACATTCTAGCGAATACAAAATGCGATGATGTCATGAGATCTCTTGGAAACTTAACACGGCAAATATTAGACACTGCTCCGAGAGTGATAAAATACAAACACAATAACGGATGCTCAATCCCAAATGTTTCAGACTGATATGAGGCGGACTTGCTCGGTGTTAGTCTTTTCTTTTCCTTTAAGTATCATGGCTGGTCTCGGTATCCTCTCTGAGTATCTGATACCTTGGCCCGATAACTGGTATCAGTCATTGCCCATCTCCAATGATAAACATATGAAAGGTTGGATTGCTGAAACTTCAGTTCATCGATTAAAAGTGGTCCTGAAAAGGTCTTTAGGTCTTCTGCTTACTCAACAGTCATGTATTTCTGGAGCAGTGTTTTGAAGGGACTTTGTTTTTGTCCCCCAGGGTGAAGCCTCCACGTTGGACCAGAGCTTCTCCTCCTCTCGAGACGACTCGTCGCCGTGCGACGATGCGCTCGGACAAGGCCGGAGGATCATCGGTGACCGAGGGGGCCCCGCCTCCTTGAAGGAGAACGTCTGTCAGGTGACCTCACATTCACGCTCGTACACTAATGAGTGGACTTCTCAGGAAGTTGCGGTTTAACTCCACAGTTGAGACTCGCAAGTTGTCTGACCTTTTGGTATTTGTGTCCTTTTCCAAGGACCGAAAAGCGCATGGGAGCATGCTTGAGTTGAAAATATCAAGTGTAGCCTTGGTATGTTTTCTTTCTAAAGTCGGCTTCTTTTTTTGTCAGGTGTGCGAGAAGACAGGGGAGCTGCTTCTCTGTGAGGGTCAATGCTGTGGCGCGTTTCACTTAGCCTGCATCTCCCTGGCCGAGGCCCCCAAAGGGAAATTTGTGTGCCCGGAATGCAAGTCGGGTAAGAATAATGGATAGGCTTCAATAGGCTCACTTTTTTAGTTTATTTCATTTTTGTTTTGTTTTGTTATGAGACACAAGCCATCGCCGAACCTCTGTTTATCAGTGTCGTAGCGAAACTGCTATTAGAACACAAACGGTGCCGCAACCGCACAGGTAGTCAGACAATAGAACCCTAATCACATGCATATATTTCTTATCCTCCTGTGAAAAGCAAGTAGTATTACTGCATCCTACGGAGTCACTTAGTTGTGAAACTCTTCTTCGGTTGTGCCTCTATGGACAGTACTGTACTGCCCCCTGGTGGTCACAAGAGCTGAACCGGATTCATGTCATTTTAATGATGGCAATGCGCAAAGATGATTTTGAGATACAAGTTGATTTGGGTCACGAGCATGCTAAGAAGGAACCAATATATATTTCCGTTGAAGTTTTTGGCTGTGCCGTGGGATCTTTTGGGGGACGGGGGTGGGGGGGGGGGTGCAAAATATGTGCCTCGGCTCAAATGTTGGCAAAGACTGGCCTGAACGGTGTCTTTTTGTCGTGCAGGCATCCACACCTGCTTTGTGTGCAAGAAGCGCAGCGAGGACGTGCGGCGCTGCATGATCCCCGTGTGCGGCAAGTTCTACCACGGCGAGTGTATCGCCACCTACGCGCCCACCGCGCCGGTCAGCCGCGGCTTCCGCTGCTCCATCCATGTCTGCCTCACCTGCTTCATCGCCAACCCCGGCAGTCCCTCCATCTCCAAAGGTGAGTCGCCGGGTCGCGTTCCGACCCGCGTCGTCGCCCCCCCCCAAACTCCCCCCGGCTTACGGGTGTTGTTTCGGCCAGGTCGTCTGGTGCGTTGCGTGCGCTGCCCGGTGGCTTATCACGCCAACGACCTGTGCATGGTGGCCGGCTGCGTGGTCCTCTCCAGCAATAGCATCATCTGCCCCAACCACTTCACGCCGCGGCGCGGTGTCAAGAACCACGAGCATGTGAACGTCAGCTGGTGCTTTGTGTGCACCGAAGGTAACCACAAACACCTCTGTGCAATTTAGTACATTGTCTAATCTGTATCGCGCAAGCTTTTGGTTGTCAAACTTTCAAACCGCAAAACATCTCCAAAATCTGATGAGTTCGAAACAAGTCAAGATCAATGTCAAAAACAGATGAAGGGACACACAACGCCATCTCTGATTCGAATCGGCTGCGCTTTGGCAACATTCACCGAGACGTTCAACGCGGCGATCGTCGTCAAGCTCTTGCTTTCAAAATTGCGTCCCGCAGGGGGCAGCCTGCTGTGCTGCGAGTCGTGCCCGGCCGCCTTCCACCGAGAGTGTTTGAACATGGAGATGCCCAAAGGCAGCTGGTACTGCAACGATTGCAAGGCCGGCAAGAAGCCTCGCTACAAGGACATCCTGTGGGTCAAGGTGGGACGCTACAGGTCAGTAACGGAGAACATTCCGGATACAAATCTGACCGTCCTCGCGTACTAAGCGCAGTCGTACCCGTTCGTCATTTGTGATGAAACTCAAATCAAATTCAACTGCCCAGGTGGTGGCCCGCCGAGGTCAGCCACCCCAAAAGCATCCCGGACAACATCCTGCGCATGAGGCACGACGTGGGCGAGTTCCCCGTCCACTTCTTTGGCTCCAACGACTACCTGTGGACCTACCAGGCGCGCGTCTTTCCCTATATGGACGTGGACGCCAACAGCAAGGAGAAGATGGGCAAAGGCGTGGACGCCACTTACAAGAAAGGTCAGGAAACGGCACCCGGGCGTACGTCTGGACGCGTTGTGACGGCTTCCCGCCCGCAGCTCTGGAGGAGGCGGCGGTGCGCTTCCGCGAGCTTCAGGCCGAGAAGGAGCTCCGCCAGCTGCAAGAGGACAGGAAGAACGACAGGAAGCCGCCGCCGTACAAACACATCAAGGTCAGCTCTCCGTATGGGATGTACGGGGCGCTTTAAATGTTCAACGTGCATTCGTAAGATTGTCACGGGTCTTCCGAAAATGCTCCGCTTGACTCCGCCTCCTGCAGGTGAACCGGCCAATAGGGAAGGTCCAGATCGTCACGGCCGACCTGTCGGAGATCCCGCGCTGCAACTGCAAGGCGACGGACGAGAGCCCGTGCGGCGTGGACTCGGAGTGCATCAACCGCATGCTGCTCTACGAATGTCACCCGCAGGTACGAAGAAAAGCGCGGTGGTGGGCGGCCGTGTGCTTTGTTTTCAGGACCGCCCCCGTTGTTGACTCATTCGATGAGTGCGGGGGTACCTAATGTTGTGTCCAAGCTCGACTAGCGGAGCGAGGAAAACGATACTTGTTCGTCCTGACGCACTTGAGAAACTACATATCACTGTGTCATTTTGCAGTTTGTGTTAATTATGCGTTTTGTCAAAAAAAGAAAAAGAGACGTTGATTCATCGTCGATAGATTGAGGACTGTCTCGAATACCACTGCGCCGCCGCAGGTTTGCCCGGCCGGCGAGCGCTGCCTCAACCAGACTTTCAGCAGGCGTCAGTACAGCCAGGTGGAGATCTTCAGGACGCTGTCTCGAGGTTGGGGCCTCCGCTGCGTCCACGATATCAAGAAGGTACAAAAAGAAAACAAAAAAAATGGCCACCGCACACGTGCGCCGTCATGCGGTCGGCTGGACGGGTTTCCGCACGTTTGCCACCAGGGTCAGTTTGTGAGCGAATACGTCGGGGAGGTGATCGACGAGGAGGAGTGCCGGACCAGGATCAGACACGCCCAGGAGCACGACATCTGTAACTTCTACATGCTCACTCTGGACAAGGTGCGGGGACTAAAAACGATTTGAATATTACAATTACAATTCTTTCAACGGATGTCATCGTGACTTGTTAGGATCGCATCATCGACGCCGGTCCGAAGGGCAACGAGGCTCGCTTCATGAACCACTGCTGCCAGCCCAACTGCGAGACGCAGAAGTGGACGGTGAGCGGCGACACGCGCGTCGGACTCTTCGCCTTGGTGGACATCTCTGCCGGTAGGCTGCCCCACAGAAGAAGGAAAAAAAAAAAAACAAATCGAAAGGTCTGGAAGAACTCTCACGGCATGTTTCTGTGCTCAGGCACCGAACTCACTTTCAACTACAACCTGGAATGTTTGGGCAACGGCAAGACGGTGTGCAAGTGCGGCGCGCCCAACTGCAGCGGCTTTCTCGGCGTGAGGCCCAAGGTAAGCTTGCTTCCTTATTTTATCCGATTTTTTTTCCCCACTTGTAAATTAGGGGTGCAGTTATTGAATAATTTTAGAATCAAGTCATCTACCGATCCCAACAATTAATCAGATAAAAAGAATTCAATATGTGCATGAGAGGGGCAGGTATGATTTTTGTCCATTTGGGGGTCACCATCCTCAGGTTCTTCTGTCGTATTTGTGACTTTGAATGTCGATTGGCTTTAAAATGCGCAGCCGGGCCTGGTGAGTGACATGGGTGTCGGTGAATGAAAGTGAAAAATTGCTGTTTGGGAACTGGGAAAGCTGTTGGTGAGTGACAGTTTTGTTTTGAGACGGGAAGAATCATTACTGCAAAGTTTCCAGGCAGAGATTTTGCTTTGATCTTTTCTGTTATCAAAGGATTTAAATGACTTGCTGGATTGTTGCTAAATGATGGGCTTTTCCCATCAGAACAACCCGCCGTCGGACGACAAAGGGCGCAAGCTGAAGCGCCGCGGCCACGGCCGGCGGAAGAAGAAGGTGGTGGTGACCAAAGAGCGCGAGGACGAGTGTTTCAGCTGCGGCGACGGTGGCCAGATGGTCTCCTGCAAGAAGCCCGGCTGCCCCAAGGTCTACCACGCCGACTGCCTCAACCTCACCAGGAGGCCCGCCGGTCAGTGTTCGCCAGTCACGATTTATGCGATCTCATGTTTGCGGTTGACCGAGAAGATGGAAGGATTTGAGCGACGTGACATGTCCGCCGTCTCCTTTCGTTACCCGATCACTAGCCGGGGCGATATCAGTTTTTCCCGTTTCACCAAATTGTGAATCGGCAGTCACGCGCACGCGTGGAGTGAATATTTCCGAGACGAGGATTGATTTACAGTTCGAGAGGAGACATGCAAACCAGGTGACATTAAAAACAAACGACGTGCCGAGGATTTTCAAGGAACAACAAGCGGGAGATGAGCTTAGCTGCCCGAAGGAGGCTCTGCTTTGTCTCAGCCCTTTGCGATCCTCGGCCAGGCGCAGGCGGCGCTGTGGTGGCCGTTAGGTCACAGAAAGCTGTTTGTTTGTTCGTTCATTTATTTGCCGCTCCTTTTTTTTTCCCCCTCAGGCCGCTGGGAATGTCCACGCCACCAGTGCGACATCTGCGGCAAGGAGGCGCTGTCCTTCTGCGAGATGTGTCCCAGCTCCTTCTGCGGGCAGCACCGCGAGGGCCTGCTCTTCATCTCCAAGCTGGACGGCAAGCTGTGCTGCACCGAGCACGACCCGTGCGGACCCCACCCGCTGGAGCCGGGCGAGATCCGCGAATACGACCCCCAGCCCCGGGCCTTGACGTCGGGCTTGGGGATGGCCGTCATCACGCCGTCGTCGGCCACGCCGAGCGTGGCCTCTGCTGGCGCGCGCCCCGCCCCCGCCAGGCTCCCGGACGTTGGCCAGGGTCGTCCCTTTCCCGCTTTTGCCATCCCGGTGCCCATCACCATTCCCGTTTCGGCGCCCGGCGCCTCGCCTGCTGCGGGCAACGGTGGCGGCGGCGGCTTCGACCTCCCGCAGTACTCGCCCATCTCCTCCTACGAGGAGGACAGAGACGTACTGGAGGAGGACGAGGATGAGGAGGAGATGCTGGATGAGGAGGATGAGGAAGAGGCTCTGGAATATCTTGAGATCAGAGATGACGATGAGGAGGGGGAGGAGGAAGAAGAAGAAGAAGAGTGACGCAGTGGTTTGTTCATATCGACTTTATCGAATCCCACTCACGTGGCGTGAATTCTGTGACAGGAAGCACTTGTGACGCAACCTCGGACCCTTTGCGCACACTCGCTGGCGACAACAAAAGTTTCATGGGGCGCGGTGTTGCGCCATGACTTCATTTCCGGCGTCTTTCGCGCTCGCCGGCCATAACATTAGGTACACCACAGGAGAGTCAATATGAGAGCCGTCGCCAAGATTTTCTGCCCGTTAAAACCCATCACAAGGTGACGATCTTCATTTCGTGAGGCCGTAGCTTTGTCTTATAGAAAGACGAGATTTCGGCCATCTTGTGACTTCTTTCGGCAGTTACAAACCTTTTAGCCGGGCTTTTTTTTTTTTTTCTCTTTTGTGTCATCATGCTAATTCGATTGTAAGAAGTGATGAGGTGACACGAATGAACAAAATGACGATCAAAGCAAATACCTCTTGCACTCACTTTTGCACTAAGTGGAGGTATGCATACTCGGTTTTGAATGACTCGTAATGTAACATTTCATTCAAAAAAAAAAAAGTCTACATAGAATCGGATACATTTCTAGTTAGCTGAAACTACTGTTAACTTATTTGCGAGAGCCAGAATTCCCACATTCCGCAGAAGTGACTCTGATTCTCCTATTTTGGGATTTTATGACACACCAAACTCAGAAGAAGAAAGAGCTTTGGCTGCCAAGGTCATTTCTTCACAGATAACCCAATAAAAAGGCGCCAAGAGCGACGGTGACTCACCGCATGTTTTTTTTGACATGCCCTTCGCCATTAACTCCGCAAATTGCGTCACCTTTTTTCACGGTGGCGACACGTATTTTCTACCGTCCTCTTGGCATTTCTCTTTCTTGTAATCATCTAGTCCAGGGGTGCCCAAACTGTTTGGACCTGAGATCGACTTTTCGATCAACCAACCCTACCGGGATCGCCCCTTACCGCGCACGCCAGCCATGATGAGAAACAGTCTGACACGGAGGCATGCAATGCACCTTTGCAGCCTGTTAACTATCTAGATAGCTCACACGTACCGTTTTAAAGTGCTTTCCTGGGCCCTCTAGATTCCTCTGAATGCAAACTCTGAATGAGAATAATGACGATAAGATGCAGCTTGCTTGTGGAGGCTCTCAGTCGTACAGGAAAGTTCCATCGTAGAAAGGGTTCTGTCAGTCGTCATCTGTACCTGTGGGTAAAAAACAAAAAAA
>NW_017804842.1:792490-794921 GCF_001891065.2 Hippocampus comes
CAACTTCCCGGAGTCTTCACGGAGACTTCAGGGTTGTCTACCGCTGACGAAGCTTCTGTGAGAGAAGCGAAACGTCCTTTTTTGCTTTTTTTTTTTTTGTTTGTTTTTTTGTTTGTTTTTTACCCACAGGTACAGATGACGACTGACAGAACCCTTTCTACGATAAGATGCAGCGCAACAGCTCTGTTCGTAAGCTGCAATTGCAGACTGCTGAGCGCTAACAACTACCGGTGACGTAGATCACGCGCCACCGTAGGTTAATGATTTACGTGCTTTCTTTTTAAAATATTTTTTTGTGAAAATGAGACTGATAGGATGAAAAAAATATATTACAGGTACAAAGATACACAAATGGTTGTTTTTTTTTTTTTTGTTTTTTTTTTTTCTTCCCTTCTCCACCCCTCAGATACACTTGGGACCTGTCCTAGATCTACCGATCGATCAGGATCGATGTATTGGGCACCCCTGATCTAGTCTTTGTCTTCGACTCAAAAGCTGTACTGATCTTAAGTCTAAAGCTTAAGCAGCGCTGCCATCTATAGGCGGTGTTAGTCATTACAATGGTTTACAAACTAGATCAGACCCTCTCCACCCCTGCGCATAGAAGAACGTTCTTCAATGCATTTGTTGGGAGCGGTAAAGGTTTTTTTTTTTTTGGGGGTGTGCGATAACATATTTATTTATTTCATGTTTAAAGGCACTTTTTTTTCTTTTAAAGCCAGCTCTCATATTGAATCTCCCAGGTCCACTTCATAATCCACTTGAGTAGCAGTCACCTCCCGTCAGCCTCGATCGGACCGTCCTTTGCCGCGTCCTGTTTTACTGTACACTTGTTGCTTCCTCAGACGCCGTCACCCGGCGGACATTTTGGACCTGTGGACCAATCACGGGAGTGACGCGCCTCCGACAGTGCTTGGGAGAAACGCAAAGGTGACGAATTGTGAGGGCCTCACCGGTGGGATAGTGACTGTGCGCTTGAGTCAGAAAGACATTTCTTGAAGGGGGCGGGGGAGCATGACACGTGATGGACTAAAGTATTGGGACGCAGCCCTCGATCAGTTAAGGGTTCATTGGCTGGAACGAGATGCCTTTCAGTTCCGTTCACTTTTTTTTTTTTTTTTTTTTAAGTGTTTGTCCTCATTTTGACTTGACACACTGGACGGGTTGGCAGCCCATTGCAGTGCACAACTGTGAATGATTTAGTCTTCAGTTAAATCTAGCATGTATGGTTTTGGCACAGGGAGAACACGGAAAGGTCCCAAGCCACAATTTAAACCCCAGTATATTTGACGCAATAAACTAGGGATGTTCGGTTCAATTTTTTTTTTTTTTTTCCCCAGACCGATATCATTCTTTGTGTACTTAGCAATCCCCTCCAGTATTTTGGCTGTTATCAAATTTTATTTATCACAGTGACACAAAATAGTGAACAGCCTTTCTTTGTGGTGCAGATGATGATTCGCCAATGTATCACACTGCCACTGTATAGCGCCAACTACTGCTGAGGAGGACTTAGTAAATGCTTTTAGTTTAAAAAAAAAAAAAAAAAAAGTATGGAGCAGCCAATATCTTCAAAAAAAATCGGTCCGATACTGATCGAGAGGCAGCTTTGACCGGTCACCAGTCAATTGCTGGGCAAAGCTGACTCGGTGAGAGAAGCGGGGTCCAGCTGGGACCGGTCAGGGTTCACATTCACTTTGATGTAGAATTTCAGATATTCACTGAACCTTTTCGCTCTAGCCTTGAATCTGAACAAGACATTGTTAGCAATTGGGTGCTTCCAACTTCCAATTTGTTGGGTTTCTTGTGTCCCGATGCTTTTGTCCAGATGAGAAACTGCCATCAAGACGCGTTAAAAGGGGGGCAAAAGAAAACAACAAAAATGGTCTTAACACTGAAGGGATGGCACTAAGTCGCAGTGTGTACGCTGTAGTCATTTATTTATATTACTGTAAATGTGACGCACAACCGCCACCATGTTGCTTGTGTGTGTGTGTGTGTGTGTGTGTGTGTGCGTGTGTGTGTGTGTGTGCGCGCGTTCTGCCTTAAAGTGTCTTCTCCCTCGAGCTATTTTGAAGGAATGAATTAGGCGCCCCCGACTAACACGTCTCATTCTAGCCCGTTCCGTCTCGCCGCCTTCCATACACACAAATCTACAAAAATATACAGTAAATATATAAATATATATATAGAGAGAGAGAAATGTTGTGAAATAAGCACTTTGTACTGGCCTCATTTTTTTTTTTCTGCTCCAACATGAAGCCAAAATAAAAAGTAGAACTGCACATGGCCAACTCCCGTTTTAATCATGTGTTACTATGTTCATATTATTGTCCATTTGATGTGTGAAGTGATTCTCGTGGGGGACAACATTCGGATTTGAGCTTGCCCCTTTATATTGTATTCCCATTTAAATATTTTACAATTAAAA
>NW_017804842.1:796783-797108 GCF_001891065.2 Hippocampus comes
GGGGGGGGAGTTTTTAAAAATTTTTTTTTTTAAAAAAAAAAAAAAAAAGTAGGGACCAGCCAATATCTTCAAAAAAAAATCGGTCCGATACTGATCGAGAGGCAGCTTTGACCGGTCACCAGTCAATTGCTGGGCAAAGCTGACTCGGTGAGAGAAGCGGGGTCCAGCTGGGACCGGTCAGGGTTCACATTCACTTTGATGTAGAATTTCAAATATTCACTGAACCTTTTCGCTCTAGCCTTGAATCTGAACAAGACATTGTTAGCAATTGGGTGCTTCCAACTTCCAATTTGTTGGGCTTCTTGTGTCCCGATGCTTTTGTCCA
>NW_017804842.1:797248-802371 GCF_001891065.2 Hippocampus comes
ACCATGTTGCTTGTGTGTGTGTGTGTGTGTGTGTGTGTGTGTGTGTGTGTGTGTGCGCGCGTTCTGCCTTAAAGTGTCTTCTCCCTCGAGCTATTTTGAAGGAATGAATTAGGCGCCCCCGACTAACACGTCTCATTCTAGCCCGTTCCGTCTCGCCGCCTTCCATACACACAAATCTACAAAAATATACAGTAAATATATAAATATATATATAGAGAGAGAGAAATGTTGTGAAATAAGCACTTTGTACTGGCCTCATTTTTTTTTTTCTGCTCCAACATGAAGCCAAAATAAAAAGTAGAACTGCACATGGCCAACTCCCGTTTTAATCATGTGTTACTATGTTCATATTATTGTCCATTTGATGTGTGAAGTGATTCTCGTGGGGGACAACATTCGGATTTGAGCTTGCCCCTTTATATTGTATTCCCATTTAAATATTTTACAATTAAAAAATCTTTTGGGGGAAAAAAAAAAGTTTGAAATTTTGTTTTCGAATGTAGATATTTCAAAGTATTACAATTGTGACCCATGTTGTAATGCTAATTTTAAAGACCCCAAAAAGCGAGGTTATCTCAGTGGCCCTGAAAGCTCCACAAACAAAAGTCTAACCTAAAACAAAGGAAATTTCCTGTCAAATTGTCACTCACTCAATCCCTGTGGAGATTTTGAGAGATTTCACGTATTTTACAATTTGTGAGGTGTTTTTTTTTTTTTTTAGCACAAATATTTCTTCCTCACTTCACAAGAGTCGAGGTGGGTGTGTCAAACAAGCATTTTTTGTTTAGAATCGAAATGTACTGTAGGCTCCATTCATAGTCCATGAATGCACACGATTTCCACTTTATTTCTTTTGCCACGTTTGCATCCAAGAGCTGAGGATGAATCATGAAACATCATTTTATGAAGCTCGCGATTCCCCCCGGATGTGTTACGATTTGAAACTCGAACAGCTTGTATTTAAAAGAAAAACATTCAAGCGGTTGTTTGAAGCGTAATCCGACGCTGTGATTCGTAGGCAATAAATAGGTGCGCAAACACGAAGGCTAAATGTCAAACAACGGCGTTATCATTCATTCCCAGGTGTCAGTTTGGACCATTTAAAGTCTTTTTTTTTTCCCATCAGCTGACCGCATTGCCCACTCGAGGAAACCCGAGCGAAAAGAAAAAAAAAACGCCTGTGAAAAAGTCAGTCACTTTTTCATTTGGGGCGGCTCAGACCGTGCAAATTAAGGAGCCAATCATGTCCTCCAGCGGTACAAGAAATTGTGCGACAGATTCACTTGCCGGTGGTCTTTTGCGCAGGCGCCATTCATGTGCAGTCCGGACACGACAAAGGGGGAGAAACTTTAAACCAAAGTGAAAAGGTAAGCAGCCCTGCATGGATGTACAGAAAATAGAATCCACGTTTTTTTTTTTTGGGGGGGGGGGGCTTGCTCGTGAAACACATTTGACACTTTTGAGGGGGTGTTCTGGAGTCACCATGGTAACAAAATCCATACTCGCCACTGGCACAGTTTATGGGGTGGCCGACTAGCGTGAGGTGACGCCGCGCCAACAAAACAAGTTGACGTCGTTTATTTAGTGTGCTCTAATTTTTGATCCTTTTGGCTATTTTGGTGGAAACGAGTCCAAAACATGTCTTAAAACATCGACCCCCCCCAAAAAAAAAAACCCTCAGAAGAATAGAGTTACAGCAGCTCGGTTGTCTTCACCCAGCACAGGTGTGGAGATCCCCTTCTGGATGAAATATTTGTTCTTAAATTGAAGCCTTCACTTGGCACAAACTCCTCCAAATGATTTGTTCATGGCACAAAAGAAATGTCCATTTGCTCTTGTTTTCTTTTCTCGCTTCTCTTCCACCGGCGTCCGTGTTCTGATGCGGCACATTCTTCCATTCGGCGGTGCAGCATCAGTTGCTGTTGCAGCACGAGTAGAAGTAGGATTCTTTCTTCTGGCCCAAGTTCACTCCCGTTTCTTCTGCCAAAACACAGGTTTGGATTTTTTTCTTTTTTTAATGTAAAAATGGATCAAACGTGGTTTTGAGTTCAGTGTCTCCGCATTTGAAAAACAGGCGAGCTAAGCTACAGAAAAGGCATCTCAGTTGAGTTGTTTTTGTGATTATCCGTCCATTAGTGACGGGAAAACTCACCTGTCATATACTGGAAAGTGGCGTTGTTGTAGTCTTCGGCCACCTTCTGGAACAGCTCATCTGCGGCGGTAAGAGGCTTTGACCTTCACTTTCGGTCGTGAATGATTTCATCCAACGTTTGCATTCGCGCGCTCCGGCTTTGAGGCGTTCCGTTTCATCTCAAACGTGAAAGCCGGTCGTAAAATGTGCGCGTTTCCACTCCGCTCTCCACGTGAGTATTCGTACAGTTGACAGACGATGACTAAATGAACGCAAGCGTGTCTCGACTCACCCACGTTGCTTCCCGTTTTACTGGAGGTCTCAAAATGCTGCGCTCCGATCTCTGCAGAGGGCAACGAAACAAAATGAGTCATTCAAGAAGTGCCAGCGAAGGAAACGTTTTGCAATCGGGGCATTTGACGACTTGTTCGGTTTGTCAAGCCTGAAGTCTTTTTTTTTTTTTTGTAATTTCAGCCCTATTGCAAACAGAAACTGCGGGGATGACTTCAGTCGTCACCTTCAGCAAAGTCCTGAGTGTCGTGATAGTCGATCTGACGAAGACTTCGGTCTCCTTGGATCAGGTCGCTTTTGGTGCCGCACAGGTAGATCTTACAGTGCTGGAGACGGTTAAAAAACAAAAAAACGGTAAAACACAGTACGAGCGCATCAGCCTCTGAAAAGCTGGCGTACCTCTTCGCAGTTTTGCAGTTCTTTCACCCAAAAACGAGCTCGCTGGAAGCTGCTGCTGTCGGTCAGATCTAAAAATGACCAAAACACGCAAATTAAGGACAATAATATGCATTTTGTTTTGACTGACTTCAATGTTTCATGGCTCCCTGCCCCAGAAAAACTGTACAAAAAAAAAGGTTAAAATGAATGAAAATACGAAAAAAAATTATATTCAATGATCGGGTCCAAGTATGATCATAAAAAGAATAATATTTATGAATAATATATATTTATGGAATACTGTTCATTAAAGTTGACACACAGGAATCTGTTTTTAAAAAATGGACTTGATTTTTAATTCAACTAAATGAATCGCATCCGGCGGACATCAAACACAAAATGGCTGCCAGCACACCCGCGCGATTTACCGTTGTGATTAGAACAATTTAAATAAAGCAACGAGGCAGGCCGCGATGGTTCAAGATTGTTCGGTAGCCGTGATGTTGTGTGATGGCGATAAAGGCGGGACCTGACTCACCCATATTCCCAAGGTGATCACTTTCTCTCCCACCTGGATTGGTTTGGCCACAAAAGCAGCACCGATAGTCTGCACAAAGAGATCAAATATCCAACTTTTTTCTCATATTCCGAGTGCATATCTGCGGCAGCATCTCAAATGGCGTTCTTGCGTTGAATCTTACGTTCTGATAGGGTCCGACCAGGAAGCGGTGATGGACGTATCTCTCCACCAGGCTGGTCTTGCCCACGCTCTCCTTGCCCAACATCACCACCTTGGCATCCACGCGCATGCCGCTCATATTCCTGAAAACTTTTTTGTGTGTGTGGGGTGGGGCGGACAAAAGCGGAAGGAAGGAAGAAAGGAAGGAAGGAAGGAAGAGCTGGCCTGGGAAAAGAAAAAATGCACCACACTATTGGTCATCCTAATACATTCTGGGATGGAATTACGAAGGAATTGTACAAAACAAGCAGATTTGTTTGAAATTTGAACTTTAATATTGAACATAAATTCTTCAACTATACCACTTTATGAACGTGAAATTATAGCTTTCGTCTTGAGAAGATAAGACTGTCTCGTGAATGCAGTAAACAACTTTTTTTTCTGAAATAATACAACTTTCACTTCCTTGCGTAATATTTATGTATTTTCTTGTATGTATGTTTTCATCTTTTCCGGGTGGCTTTATACTCATTTGAAACAAACTACTCCGCGTATGCTGTCATTTTATTTAACTCGCTAAATACATGATTCAATTCTAGTGGCGATGGGTAAAATCAGAGATCTTACTTGGCAGCGAGCAGGACTCAACACGTCTCCATCAACAACAACAACAACAGCAAGAGAAAGCCGAAAACGTCAAGTGAACATCGGCAGCTACGAAATGTTTTGGACGGGCGACAAAGGGGCAGTGAAGGCGCTTGTCATCTCTGTCCAGCTCAAGTGAGCTAAAGCTAAGCTAAGCCGGCTGCTATTGGCGAACGTGCCCTCCCCTGTTGCGCAATGGCAGAAAACGCCAGAGCTCCATAAGGTTCCAGAAAGACAACATGAACATAGTTTCCAATTGATCAAACCGGGGCTCTGATTGAAATGGTGGATGAGTGCTCTAAAAGAAGAACTGAGCGACGCGTTCGGGAAGCGGGTTGGGTTGGGGTGGGGGGGACGGGGTATGATTCGAATTCAGCTTTGTTTGTTGGGGTGGGAACTACTCACAAACGTCACTGCGGCTTGTATGAGGACGGAAGAAACAAGCGTGCACTCCAAAGTTATTTTTAGTTGTGTTTGTGAAACTGAAAGTCTCTTTTGGAATCATTATTATATTCATTATTAAATAATAATAATAATGATAATCCGCGTTACATTGTATATTATATGTTGAATAAATACAGCTATTTTACGATTGGAAAAATATTCATGTCTACATGAATTGCATGGAAGTACGTTTGACGCTTTGTTGACCGCGTTTGGTTAACCCCACGATCCAATATCGATTGAATCTGTTTTATTGTACGTATTTGATGTAAGTTAAGCGTAATGTGATTGGATGAGGTCGATAAGGCGTCACATATCCGGGCTCTCTGATTGGCTGAAAGCTCTTCACTTCTCCCACTCTCCAGACACGCCCACACAGCGGAAAACACGGCCAGACTCAAACATGGCTGAAGTAGATGAGCTCGAAACCACTTCAGACGGAATCTTACAGGAGATTTTCACGTCCCCTTTGAACCTGACCCTGCTCGCTTTGTGTCTTTACCTGCTGTACAAAATCTTCCGCGGCGACAAGCCGCCGGACGTGGGCCCGGCGGG
>NW_017804842.1:806488-809952 GCF_001891065.2 Hippocampus comes
AAAAAATGCACCACACTATTGGTCATCCTAATACATTCTGGGATGGAATTACGAAGGAATTGTACAAAACAAGCAGATTTGTTTGAAATTTGAACTTTAATATTGAACATAAATTCTTCAACTATACCACTTTATGAACGTGAAATTATAGCTTTCGTCTTGAGAAGATAAGACTGTCTCGTGAATGCAGTAAACAACTTTTTTTTCTGAAATAATACAACTTTCACTTCCTTGCGTAATATTTATGTATTTTCTTGTATGTATGTTTTCATCTTTTCCGGGTGGCTTTATACTCATTTGAAACAAACTACTCCGCGTATGCTGTCATTTTATTTAACTCGCTAAATACATGATTCAATTCTAGTGGCGATGGGTAAAATCAGAGATCTTACTTGGCAGCGAGCAGGACTCAACACGTCTCCATCAACAACAACAACAACAGCAAGAGAAAGCCGAAAACGTCAAGTGAACATCGGCAGCTACGAAATGTTTTGGACGGGCGACAAAGGGGCAGTGAAGGCGCTTGTCATCTCTGTCCAGCTCAAGTGAGCTAAAGCTAAGCTAAGCCGGCTGCTATTGGCGAACGTGCCCTCCCCTGTTGCGCAATGGCAGAAAACGCCAGAGCTCCAAAAGGTTCCAGAAAGACAACATGAGCATAGTTTCCAATTGATCAAACCGGGGCTCTTATTGAAATGGTGGATGAATGCTCTAAAAGAAGAACTGAGCGACGCGTTCGGGAAGCGGGTTGGGTTGGGGTGGGGGGGACGGGGTATGATTCGAATTCAGCTTTGTTTGTTGGGGTGGGAACTACTCACAAACGTCACTGCGGCTTGTATGAGGACGGAAGAAACAAGCGTGCACTCCAAAGTTATTTTTAGTTGTGTTTGTGAAACTGAAAGTCTCTTTTGGAATCATTATTATATTCATTATTAAATAATAATAATAATGATAATCCGCGTTACATTGTATATTATATGTTGAATAAATACAGCTATTTTACGATTGGAAAAATATTCATGTCTACATGAATTGCATGGAAGTACGTTTGACGCTTTGTTGACCGCGTTTGGTTAACCCCACGATCCAATATCGATTGAATCTGTTTTATTGTACGTATTTGATGTAAGTTAAGCGTAATGTGATTGGATGAGGTCGATAAGGCGTCACATATCCGGGCTCTCTGATTGGCTGAAAGCTCTTCACTTCTCCCACTCTCCAGACACGCCCACACAGCGGAAAACACGGCCAGACTCAAACATGGCTGAAGTAGATGAGCTCGAAACCACTTCAGACGGAATCTTACAGGAGATTTTCACGTCCCCTTTGAACCTGACCCTGCTCGCTTTGTGTCTTTACCTGCTGTACAAAATCTTCCGCGGCGACAAGCCGCCGGACGTGGGCCCGGCGGAGCAGCCGCTGCCCAAACTGAAGAAGCGAGACTTCACCCTGGAAGAGTTGAAGCCTTACGATGGGTTGCGCAGTCCCAGAATCCTCATGGCTGTCAATGGCAAAGTCTTCGACGTGACCAGGGGGAGCAAGTTCTACGGGCCGGGTTAGCGCCAAGTTTCACCGAGGCCGAACGCCTTATCGCTGCTATTTTCGTCATCCGATGTTTCGTAGTGCGGTTGCCGCGAACAACGAGATGAAATTTCGTGTCGACTTGACAAATCATGTAAAGTGCGTTGCGATAGTACACATTGTCTTTGTTTTTGTTTGTTTTGGCCGCATTCCGAGAAAGCGACTCGACCGAAGACTTGATGGCACTCAGTGCCGAGTCGGGTTCTCCAAAATATTCGGAATAGAGCTCAGCGTGGTTTCATGCCAAGTTGCGCTACTTGACAATTTTGCAACCCAGAAAATTCGCACCCGCCTTTACCTCATCTGAGCTTTGCAACCTCTGCTCCGTGTAACCTCTGAACAGCATTGAGATCACACCGCTGTCATGCAGGGACCCTTTTTTTTTTTTTCTTCGTTCATTGCGGTACACGCCCAGCCACAGAATCACCATGCCCCTTAATGATTAATAAAGATAAAGTTTGCAAGGAGGCATGTTTTGACTTTTTTGAACTTTTGGAAAGCTTAATTTACTGTAGAAAAGTTTTCATTTAACTTTATGAGACTTGTTGCTGATTGGTTGGAGCTCCTTGCATATGATTTTTTTTTTTTTACACCAATATTTTCCATTCTACTGCCAATGAACGTCTGTTCTAAATATCGGTTATCGGCCTCCTTGAAGTAAAGTAATTAGTATCGGCCCTGAAAAAAAAAATCATGTGTGTATCTGTAGTTACCAGGTGTCTTAATGACATGCTTTCATTAAAATAATGCGGGAATTATCTTTCACTTTCTGATATTAGCCTATTTTGAACGGGTGTCGGCTTTTGTTACCATGAGAACAGGGGTCCGATTGAGGAGGTTAAACAAAGCAAGCGCAACTGAGTGCATTAGGTAGCGCGGGGGAAACTTGTGAAGACAAATAATTTTCACTCACAGTGGCAGCACTTCAAACACTTGGCAATCAATGTGCAGATCCATGCACTTGGCGCATGCAGCCCACACTCTCATGCCATCCATTGTGTTCCTAACGCCACAATCAAGCATGTGTGCGCCACTTACCTCTGCATCCAACAAAACTCAATCCACCCCAAAAAAAGAGGAAAGTGTTTTCACTCACAAAGGCAGCACTTCTTACACTCGGTGCGGTCGTGCAATCATGTACAGTAAATTAGCCAAAAATCAGACAGACTCACTTGCAGGCACATTCTTAGAATTGTTTGCGGTTGTTTCATTCTACGTGTCAGTCCAATGTCCATCTTGCGTTTCCCCAGACGGTCCATACGGCGTGTTCGCCGGCAGGGACGCGTCCCGAGGCCTGGCCACCTTCTGCCTGGGTCAGGAGGCCCTGAAAGACAAGCACGACGACTTGTCCGACCTGAGCGCCGCGCAGCAGGAGAGCCTCTCCGAGTGGGAGGCGCAGTTCACGTGTGAGTGCCAGCAAGGGTCTCGCCGTCTCACATATCGACCTTTTTATTTTCTTCCGGTGAAGCTGCTATTGTGAAACGCATGCTCGTGTTGACTGTCAAGCTGTAAGGGGAAATTTCAAAACATCTGTCCCGTTTTCTGCCGTTCCAGTTAAATACGACTACATCGGCAAGCTGCTGAAGCCCGGCGAGGAGCCGACGGAGTACACAGACGACGAGGAAGGGAAGGACAAGAAAGCAGACTAAAGAATGCCACGCGCATGGTAGCGGTGTGGAAAAGGACGCGGATGCCTTCATGCTAAATCTTCTGTGTTGTGAATGGGATAATGTTGAGCGGCGCCAAGGTTACCTTAGGTTGCGTCAACGCGACCTTGTCTTTCTGCTGCCTCGAGGTGTCATCAGCTTCGAGCGATTACAAATCATTGTTTTGCAACCCTGGATGTCATCCAAAACGTAACGCTCAAATAAGTACGTATGTTTGTG
>NW_017804842.1:809983-810188 GCF_001891065.2 Hippocampus comes
GATTGACCAAGTGTACCCCTCCCTTATGAAATTCTGCTTCTCTTTCCACTGTCATTCCTGTTCAAATACGCCACACAACGCTCCGTTCATGTAAATTGATCGAGGTCCATCCATGCATCCATTCCGTTAATTGCTTTATCCTCACAAGGGTCGCGGGGGGGTGCTGAAGCCTCTGCCGGTTGTCTTCGGGCAGGCAGCGGGGGAC
>NW_017804842.1:813155-814729 GCF_001891065.2 Hippocampus comes
GTGTTTTGTTACTTGGTTTTCTCTATTGTGCCCACAACACTTTTGGAAAAATATAACCCAAATATTGCAGTTGTATTTAACATTAGTCACTCTTTTTGCTACTATTATATATTTTTTACTAATATACACCAAAATAAATATACAGTTTAGATGTGGAAGATGGACGAACTGAGTAAATGAATTTCATAAACGATTTACTCTTGTAAAACGCGCATACTCTTGTCTTGAAATCTCATTTTACGTAATCTGAAGCGAGTTTCTGCTGTAAAGTGCGATATAAGTGTGATGTTGCATAAATGACATCTTTCCTAGCCAATCAAACGCAAGGGGTCCTCTTTCCACGTTTCAGCCAATCACTTTAAGGAGGGCGTGTCTTCGCTCAACCTTATCCCGGCTCGCTGTTAAGGTCACCGCCGTCTTTCGGGAGCTCGCCAGCCAGCCAGCAGCCAGCGAAGCCGCCGAAGCGGAGGCGACACAGCGACGAACGCGACGCGACGAACCAGCAGAAAGACGAGCAAAGATGTCTCTGTCGAACAAACTCACTCTGGACAAGGTGGACGTCAAGGGGAAGCGAGTCATCATGAGGTGAGCGCTTCACGGAAATTGGACTAGCTTGCTCTAGCTAACGCTTCGGTATTTATTTTATTTATTTTGTGCTGTTATAATTGTATAACTATTACTGCAAGTCGTTTCGTGGTAACTCTTATAATTTCAATTTTGGGGTGTCACGACAAGGTGGAGAAATAACGTGAGGGGCGTTAGGGTCCATAATTGACGAAACCGGAAGTGTTTTTTCACGTTTTGTACTGACGTCATGTGCCAGGACCCTGCTATTAATAGTGTTGCAAATTGCCATCAAGTACACTTAACCTCTCGAATATTTCAATTTTGCAACGTTAAGTGTTTATCTTTGTGCGTTCCTCAAATGTACGTAATAATGTGCACGCACAAACCAACTGCCATAAAACCACTACAGATCAATACAGTATATTTTGTTTTTCAGTTTGAAAACCTCAATCACCTCTGATCAAATCTTCAGTAATTTTCAGGGTGCCAACGATGCCAGTTATTTCAATTTTTTTTGTTATGAAAACAGCAAATATATTAAGGATTTTTTTTTTCGGATGATAAATAGTAGCGTGGTGCAGCTTGGGCGATGAGAATCTTGGACATGTCCAAGATGAGCGAATAAACTTGCTTAAAATTCAAAATAAAGAGTAGGCCAAACAGTGAGGACATGGTTGACTCAACCTCAATATCTGTCTTTCAAATGAATGCAGACATTACAGAATGCGTTCAAAACTGTGCTTTTAGTCAGTGTCCAGATTGAACATAATCATCATTGAGTTAAACTTCTTTCATGAACCAAACGGGTCCGTTTGGTTGGTCCGTTGGCACACTTGAACCTGACACCCGTCCACTGCGGAAATGTCAAAGGTTCCAGTTCGCATAAGCCAAGGGACACCGTCAGATACAGTTTGTGATTTGACCTAACAGCGTGCTAGCGCCAAGCGTGTCACAGCCATCGCTTGCCCCGGTGAGCATTTCATCCGAAATGAGGGCCTGAATGAAAA
>NW_017804842.1:817237-817928 GCF_001891065.2 Hippocampus comes
ACAACATGCTGGAGAAGGTGGATGAGATGATCATCGGCGGCGGCATGGCCTTCACCTTCCTCAAAGTGCTCAACAACATGGAGGTGAGGGCACGGGGGCGGGGGGGAGGAAGGCTTGACTCGCAGTCCAATTGAAGCGCTCAAGCCAAAATTCTTCCGCCGGTCCAGAAAATGGAGGTCTTCTTTCAAACTGATCCCACAAATCACCAACAATAATGTCACCTTTAGTCCTTCCGACCGATGCGGCGTGGATCCAAAAGTTTGCTCAATTGCGGTCCGGAAGGACCTCTTGATGAACCTTGCCTTGCTCAACATGCCCCAGCAGTCTCTTAACAAAAATGTTTCTTTTGTGCCGATGACACTATCTACCCTCCTGGCACCAACGCTGTAATCTCAAGCGGATTCAGAAATCTGCAAACAATTTCACACCGGGACCAGCATTTGCTCAGCCTGATAACCGATTTCAACTTCTCCCGAGTGAGACCTCGGATCCGTGTGGCCGAAACGAGAAGAAAGCAGGAATTTCTGTCTTCCTCCCCTCAGATCGGCAACTCTCTGTATGACGAGGAGGGCGCCGGCATCGTCAAGGACCTGATGGCCAAGGCCGAGAAGAACGGCGTCAAGATCACGCTGCCCGTCGACTTTGTCACCGCCGACAAGTTCGACGAGAAGGCCGCCACGGGTGTCGCCCC
>NW_017804842.1:818703-828703 GCF_001891065.2 Hippocampus comes
TTTTTTTTTTTGAAACAACACGATTGTCTCTCTGATGTCCAGGTGGGGGCGACACTGCCACCTGCTGTGCCAAGTGGAACACTGAGGACAAGGTCAGCCACGTCAGCACAGGAGGCGGAGCCAGCCTGGAACTGCTGGAAGGTGAGTGAAGGACATAAACCATCATGTAAATCAGATCCGAGTATTTATTCATTTATGTATGTATGTGTTTGTTTGCCCTCCCAATGCAATTGATCAATTCTCGTGCGGGTATGTTTTTCCCCAGGCAAAGTGCTTCCCGGAGTGGACGCCCTGAGCAACGTCTAAACTTCCTTCCCATCGACCCGCTGACGTGTGTGAGCGCACGCGTGCGTGTTTGTGAGACAGAGAGAGCATGTGAATGTGTGTATGCTGAGAGGTGAGTAGCAACTAAAACCAGACTGGTGTTAACTTGTGCAAAAAAAAAAAAAAAGAGGAAAAAACAACCCAAAAAAAAAAAGATGCACACAGCCAGCGGGCTTTATCGCACATCAAAACTGTGACGAGTCGAACTTGTGCCTTATTGGGACACGACTCGGCAACTACTAGAGTAGATGGATTATTAAGGTGGAGGGTATTTTTATTTTTTTTTTTGCTGTGATGAAAACTTGACATCACTCCAGACTTCAGAAAGTGCGTGTTACTCTCCTCCAGTCATTCCCTGCTAACTTGTGTGTATTCACGGCATCACTACTGATACACAAGGAACGGTTCATGTGGCGTTTGTGTACCTTCTGACCTCGGGTCGGTTCTGGTCGCCAGTTCAAGTTAATAAATGTCCCTAAAACCATTGCGCTACTCTTGTGTTCCTTTGCAGCTTGCGCAATGGCATAGTTTTCTTTTTTTTCTGGGGGAAGGGGGGGGGGACTATCCTGTTATTGGCAAATTAAAATTCTGATAAACTATTCCACACCCAATTAAAAAAAAAAAAGACGAATGAAATTTACATGGGAGAAAAATCTGTTTTTTTTGGTGTGGGGTTAATATTATCTTAGTCTTCTGTGGTAAAGAGTTAATGTGAAGGGGGGGAAATCAGTCAAACATTTTTGTGCAGATTTTTAAAAAGGTTCATATCAGATGATTGACACCAGTCAGGCCCTGCTCATAACGCAAAACCTGCACATCGCTAATCAACATTGCCCAATGAAATGAATTCAAATGCTCTGATCTCATTCAGTGCCATGGACATTTTTTTTCATTTTTTTTTAGGAATCCAGGCAATCAGTACCAGGTACGTCTTTATGTATTTAAAACAAAATAATAAAATCACGTGGTAGGTTTGAAAATGGCTGGCACCGAATGACTTAATTTGTTTCAGTCTGCCCGAAAAAAACGAAACAAACTTTCATATTTTTATTTGGTGTGCTAGGATACTGTAACTTATCAAAAAAAACAAACCATACAGTCATGACAATTAATTAAATAGAATGTAAAGACTCAATTGATGAACAAAGCTGCATGATGTATCGTCAATAAATAATTTTCAGACCAACAAAGTGAAATTTGATCCTTTGCGGTGGCACGGGTGATGACCTCTCACGATAGACACCTGGTGGCAACCTCGACTCGAGAGAAAAGGGAGCCTTGTTCGTTCACGTACAACAAATCTACTCCAAAAGAAACGGGGCACTTGAAAATCAATGCACGCCCGCGCCACATCAGCCATTCTCTGCTTACCGTTCTCCGGCCGGTGGGCCTTTTGCGCCAGGAACTCCGAATTTTCATAGTCGTCGGCGTCTGTGTGGTGAGGCGACACGCCGCGTTTGTTAAGCGCGAGACCTGGCTTGCCTCAAAACGAAAGCGACGTCTCCTACCGTCGTCTGTCGGCGCCGCGTCAGCCAAGTTTGCGTAGTGAGCCTCGGTGGGATCGGCATCTGAAGACGAGATCGTCTTAGCCGACGCCGGCACGCACAAGGGGATCATCAAATTGATTTCTGTCGTTTTTGATCACCCACCTCTGATCCTCGAAGCCATCTGCTCGTTTTCATACACTGTGGTGGGGAGCGGATCACTGCAAAGACAAAACATTTGGACCCATGAAAGTATTCACTCCTTTTTAAATGTATACAGATGCTTATGTTCACATTTAATTTTTTTTTTCATGAACAGATGGCCCTATTTGAGGAGGAATGGTCAATTATGTTGATGAGAAATCAATACTTACAGATAAATATGTTCCCAAATCCTGGGTGGTGACGCCGCTATCGCGTATAGAGCTGCGAGCGTAAAGATGTATCATTTGATACATTGGTGCCCGTGGACATCTTGCAAAAGCGTAGCTCTCGTACATTGAATAGTCAGAAATGGTACAAAACTGACCTGGACATGCGCCCTCACTAGAAAATACAAACGACAACTGTTAAGGTAGGGCTCGCAGTTTGACATTTTGCTTGCGATTGAATGGAGAGAGAAAAAAAAAAGGCATACTTTGAGGAAGGGGTCATTTGATTGGCTTTCATGACTGAGGAATAAAACAACAAAAAATGTTAGAATATGCCCAAAATAAATGAAATGTGTCAATTCATACAACAACTGTTAGGCATCTTCTACATGTTAGCTGCAGGAGGATTTACCCGTTTTGGATCGCGTTACAGCAAATCTGCTTCCCTCACGCCGGCTGTCAAAAATGTCACACCCCCCCCCAAAAAAAATGTCATAATCCAAATGCGACATATGATTTTAGAATGATTGTCACAAAAGCTGATACTCACAATGTGTGCGGGTTGTATATTTGAGCTTCTTCGTGGATGGTTTCTGTGGAAAAATAAATCCATTAAAACTGCCCAAAAAAAAAAGACAAACTTTTTTTTTTTTAAAGGAAAATGTGCCCAACTCTAATTCATTTCAAGCCAGTAGCCCATCAGAAGAAAAAGAGAAATACAATTTGAAATTAAATATGAAAATGACAATTAGTATTTTGAAATTAATTAAGAAGGATGCACAATCATCAGCAGTTCAAATTTCAAGTAAAAGCAGCCTAACAATCTCAATGTTGTCCCGTTTCAAAAATGGATTTGAGCGCAGTTGATTTTTAGTTCTCGTTCTCGTATTTCGCCGAGACCGATCTGGAAAACCGGGGGGCCCGGCAATGATCCTTGTGGCACGACACTGATCGTAAATGCTGTTCAAAGATGTGGAATTGTCATTCGTTGAAGACTATATTGGTCAAACCGGTTTGACGCACTGATTATGGAATTGAAATGAATGTACTTGCAATCCCGATTCCACCAAAACAAAATCCAGTTCGGGGGAACTTACTCGGCTTCCTCTTGCATCTCAGACACAGAAGGCCCAGCAAACTGAGCGAGGCCAGCGACGCAGTCGTCGCAATTGCACACTGCACGATGGAATTTCCCAGCATATCTGAAAGCAGCACTTATTCAAATTTAGAACACATCAAAAACGGCATCTGCAGTTGGGTTGTCTCTGTTGGGTTTTTTTTTTTTTTCCATTTTTTTTCTCCTGCGAAAGTCACACATCTGCAGCTCCAGGAAGTGGTTGGTCAAAGCGAGGAGAGTTTGCGGTCACGCGTCTTAAAGCAAAAGCGCATTCTCATTCTGGATTATTAATTGAACAATTTCTGTTGCGTTTGAGAGTGATGTGAAATTGCACTTGCGTAATTTGTTAAATATCATTGAAGCTGTTGATTTTGTGACTGCCTCGTTTGTGTAATAGGCAATAAATCAATCCACTTAATATAGTACATGACAAAAGACAACAAAACTGGCTAAAATAAAAACCAGAGTATCGCCATAATTAAAAGATGATGTGGGTTTTTTTCTCTTTTTCAAACAATGATATTCATTTAAAATTCATGATAAAAACAAAAGCGTTTGTTGACAATTCTCACAAATGAGTTTGGTAACGTTCATCAGGTCAAACCTCTCCGACAATGTCAGTTTTGTTCATTTGAAGACATTTAGGTGGGAATATCCTAATTAGGAGTACAGTATATGAAAAAGCAAGGAGCCTGGCAGATCCCTGAGGTGCGCCATGTATCATGGAAGGTGATCATATTAGGATCCGATGCTGGCTTTTGAACATTCATTGGCGTTTCTTGAGAACAATTAAGAATTCAAATATTTTTCCAACAGCCCAACCATGCCCAATTTTGTTCGTACAATATTCCGTTTCTCTGTAAAGCAAAAAGATCCTTCCATTTGTTTCCATTTGATTTATAATTTGTACTGCTGTAACAGGAAATGAAGTGAAGCACAATCGTGCTTTTTAATCTCCGTAAAGTATTTTTGTGTCTTCTTGTTTTCATCGCATTATGTTTTTGCTTCAAAGGTTAAAAGCCAAAGACACGTCCACACGGCGATACAATCCAAGGCACAAAGCGATCTAAAATCCTTCCTCAGCTCAACATAATCCAAATGATGACAACAGCATTGGCAAGGCGTCGCCGCCGCGTTACCTTGCGAGGTCCGGCGGCTCTCCTTCCTGCGTCGGCTGGAGTCGACATGAGCGGTGAAGCATGCGCTTTGGCTTCCTTTTTACAACAATTCGCCACATCCGTCACACCCTCAAGACACACGAGAGACCTCAAAGCGACCTAAAAAGTGTTTGCGATTTCAGGTGGACACACAAGACATGTCAAATCATGATTGAAAGTCAAAATGTCAACACACCAATTTGTCGTTATCAGCACACTACCCATGAATTCAACTTGACTGAAACGTGACTGATTTGATATTTGGTTACATTTTTTCCCTCCAAAATAATTTGCGCCCATTTGTGGTAAGTTCAGTTCATAGATGATTTGGAGATGGACACACTTTTCTGTGTAAGGCCCCACATTTGGCAAAATAGCAGAACAAGTGAAGAGCCGTGAATATTGTGTGTCAGGTTTATACCGTGACCCGTTTTGGAGATGCCGACTCTCATTTTTTGGCAAGCCCTCCTTGAAAATAACCCTCAGTTGAATTCGTATTGAAACAGCAGTGCAATTGTACATCACTGGAAACAAACCTGCCTGTCAATCAAAAATAGTTGTACGCCGAATTTCTGGATACGACTTGAAATTGAGGTCATGCCATCCTCTACTACTAGCGAGTATATTTTGGCAAGGTACCTAGATTTTCACTTGAGTACGTTGACATTTTTTTCCAGAAGTTGTAACAGTAAAAAGCCATTCTTAAATTGCTGGGGTAGTTTAAATTAATTGTTATACATTTATTCTGGAAATGTCTGAGCTGTAACTCAAATGCTCTTTCGACACGATAATTTACAGGCTAGTTAGCCCATTTTTAAAATTTCTTCTTCTCTTTTTTTTTTTTTTTTACATTCAGACAAACATTTTAATTCGCTTAATAATGGTTGATCTGTCTATCGTTGAGAAAAATGCCAAGTTGTTTCATATTTTGTAGTTGTTTTACATCTTGGCAAAAGTGCTCAAGTTCTCATGTCGTTTAGTGAAGTCATTTTATTTGTCTCATGTGTCGTTTTATGTAACGTGTGCGCGCGGGCGTGTGTGTCATTTATATAGCTATTGTTTCCTTGGTAGTTGAATCAGCATTTCAATAAAAGCGATTGTCGCGACGCTTGTTTTGGTAAAGTGTGAAAATAAGGCAGTACTGTGCTGTATTTAAAAAAAACGGATTAGGTGGTCGTACCCGCGACGTGACGTCATGACGTGACACAACAGTGTCGTTTTCGAGTTAGCTACAATTTTTCCCAAAAGACTTTCGCATATTGTTGGGAGTTGGAGTAAAAATACAGACACCACGACCCAGTGTGGTACTTTAAACGCATTCAAAAAATAATAATTCCAGGAATCTCTGCGTCGACTCTACCACGCTCTCGACGTCATGACGTAGGCTCTTTGCCGACGTCGTAGTAGGTAGGAGCGAAAACAGTTCGAAGGATACACGCCCCCCTGTCAAGCTAGCGGCGCCTTAACATATCTTGAAACAAACGGGACCCGTTTGTGGAAAGATACCGATTGGGCACCGTATGAAGGAGCGGAGTGTTAGTGAAGCCTCTTGGCTGACTTGTCATCAGTCGCCGTTTTGTTGATGCTCGGCAGCGGTTTTCCGCGCGCATGCAACAGAATGGCGCGAGCACCTCCAACGGCTCGGGCGTCGGCGGCGGAGAGCGAGAGTCTCCGTCCCGAAGCCCCCTGCTACCAGCGGCGACGACTCGGGTGAGACGGTTCATCCAGGAGCGGCGCACCTTGCCGCTGCCCAAAGTCATGGTGGTCTTCTCGGCCGTGGGTGACGCCGAGAAAGCCAGCGATGCCATGGCCGACGATGACTCGCGGAAGCCAGCCTCCCCGGCCGTGGCGGCGACGGCAGCGGCGAACGTCTGCCGGGGCAAGCCGTCACGCTACCCGCTGGACGCCAGACAGGAGCAGGAGGTAGGCCGATGTCCGACGTTTACCCAAAACAGTTTGTTTTTATTTAATTGCAAGCAGTCCTTGAATAGTGCTAGCATATGACGTCATAACCAAGCGCCAAAATTGGATTGTTTGGCAAGGAACGTGTGGGTGGACCGCTGCGTTGCGATTGGCCAAGGCTGGGTCACGTGGCGAGCTATTCACTTCATCCTGAATCCAGACCTAAACACGGCAGAATAATCCCCCTGTCAGGTTTAATTTAATATGACCGCAAGGGCCTTGCTCCTAACATTCACACTTAACAAGGTTAATCGACATAAAAATAGGTTCGAATTGCCTATATTCCTCATTTAAACCATAAACGTACTGCACACTACAAACCCAGACGAGTTTAATATTGGACAAATGGGCCTTTGCTGACTTGGAATGTAAGTGATGGAAAACGTTTAGATTATGCACGACTGTCCGTAGTCGGTATGTGCGCGCAACACTTTGCACACCGCAGGATAATCGCCCAGGCTCATGTTTTAGAGACACCCAAAAACCAGTTCTTTGTTGACACAGATCAGAAAAGATGATCTGTATTTACAAACTGTTGCAGTCCCCTTTGAAGGCTGTACTTGCACAAGTTACTGCTAAGATCCTGTTAATCGCTTGAATACATTTAGTAGGGATGTCAGTTTGTTGTGCATGTTGCGTAATGAATAATAATACATTTTATATATGTATTTTTAAACCCTTTTTTGTCCCCCTTGTAAAGTTTCCCGAGGTGATCTCTCTGAACGTGGGGGGCTCCCACTTCACCACCCGTCTGTCCACGCTGCGCCGCTACGACGACACCATGCTGGCCGCCATGTTCAGCGGGCGCCACCAGATCCCGCGCGACGCCGACGGACGCTTCTTCATCGACCGCGACGGCGCCTACTTTGGGTGAGTTGCGCTGATGCGATTGTGCGCGTCACATTTCAACGCTTCACGTTGTCGTGAAGGGACATCCTGAACTTCCTGCGTGAGGGCGAGCTGCCCCAGCGCGAGCGCGTCAGGGCGGTGCACCGCGAGGCGCAGTACTACTCCATCGCACCCCTGCTGGAGCGCCTGGAGGACACGCAGCCGCTCACCGGAGAGAAAGTGCGACAGGCCTTTCTCGACCTGCTGCCCTACTACAAAGGTAAGCAGGGGCGGGCTCTTTGACATGACTACTTTTGTCTCCGTTTAACCCCCCCGCAACAACCCAAAGCAATTGAGTTGAAGGAGCGTTGTGTGCCGGCAGACAATCTGGAGCGCATCGTGGAGATCGCCAAGCTGCGCGCCACGCAGAAGAAGGCGCGCTTCGCCAAGCTGAAGGTGTGCGTCTACAAGGAGGAGATGCCCATCACGCCGTACGAGCGTCCGCTCTTCAACTCGCTGCGTTCGGAGCGCGCCGAGGGCGAGGCCAAGCTCTTTGAGCACCACTGCGACGTGGACGTTTCCTTCGGGCCCTGGGAGGCGGTGGCCGACGTCTACGACCTGCTGCACTGCATCGTGGGCGACCTGGCGCGCCGCGGCATCGCCGCCGAGCAGCAGTGCATCGGCGTGTGCGACAAGCACCTCATCAACCACTACTACTGCAAGAGGCCCATCTACGAGTTCAAGATCACCTGGTGGTGAAAGGCGGGCCCAACCTCCCCGTTTCCGGGCCCCTTTTGGGAGCCCTCGCGTCTTTTCCGCTCACGGCCGCTAACGTTTTACCGCGTGCCGATGGGACTCGAAAGAGTCCCTACTTTAACATGGCTGAAAGCCGCAAAAGTCACGGTACACACACGACCAGAGCATTTTTGCTCCCTTGCCATCCAAGCCGTACTCAGCGTTGGCCCCGCGGTCGAGGGGGACGAGCGTGGGCTTGTTTGCATGAGAGCGCGCCACCCGCTCAAAAGGGGCCCATTTCTGTGAGATTGACAAAACCAAGATGCTGTAATTCCATTTGGATGTATAATTTGTGGCGGGGGGGGGGGATTATTATTATTCCTTCCTGTATAAAGACAACATTAGCTTTGAGCCTGAGGGGAATTTTGATTTTCTTGAATCATTTTTCAGTTTGAGTCTCAGCGTCGTCCCCCAGGAAGGTCCCTACTCGTCCGTTCCGCAATCCCCCCCGTCCCGTGACACGGACGGGCATGTGACGACATTGTTTTCTTCATTCATTGTAGCATTACACACGCCTTCCCCCCGGGGAGTGTGAATGTGCTGAACTCCTGTTTCTGCGCCGTTTCCCGCTTGGATATATCAACACGGCAGTGTGCCCCGCTTTCGACGGCAAACTCGCCTTGATCCATTGCAGACTCGATGAATCAACGATGGATTTCACGTTGTTGGGATTGCTGTGCCCATCCCTGCTATTGCGATTTCCGTCGATGATCTTATTTCAAGCATTCCGCTCGCCATTCCACTCCCACCCCGACCCCCCAAAGTATATCTTTTGTACCTCACTGCTAGACAGTATAGAAAGTCCCACTTTTGTTTTGGTTGTCTTCATAGCACGACGTCGTGTTGTTTCTATAATGGATCATCAGAAAAAAAATCTGTTGGCTTCTAGGAAGCTGTCGTTTTTTTTTTCTTTGCTTTGTATTTATTGTACTATTTTATGACAGACACCAATTGAAGTAAATATATATGTATAATATATATATAAGAATCCCTTGTTGTGCTTAAAATGGCCGTGTTTTTATTTGCACACAGCAAATCAAAAATTTCTTTTGAAATGAATGGAAATTCCATTAATCCGTTTCAGACACACACAAAAAAAAAAACCAACCAAAAATGTTCACTTTTTACCAGTAAAATAGTACCTACTTACTTTTTTTTTTTTTGCTCACTCGCGTTCTTGAACAAACTGCTGCATAACAGGTGAATTTGGACCAATTCAATTTTTTCTTGTAATATACTATTTTTTTTTTTTACAGATTAACACGTTACAACATAAGAAAAAAAGAAAAAAAATCCACAATTTTTTTTATCAATTTCTCTCCGTTGTAAATTTAAACAAATACAATAAGACAAAGTATTGTAAAGCAGTCCAATGTTTGGTTTCTAATTTTTATCGTTATAAGCATGAAGGGACATGAAGACAAAAAAAAAACGTCTTTTATTCATGGTATATTTTCTAATTCATCCGCCTATTATTCACTTGTTGTTATAAGCATGAAAGGACACAGAAAAAACGTCTTTTATTCATGATATATTTTCTAATTCATCCGCCTATTATTCACTTGTGGGAATTTTATCCTTCAAGTATCAGAATCGGCATTTGTCTGGAAAAAATAAAATAAAATAATTCGGACCTAGACCGAATACAAATGGAGACCAATCTTTTCAGATTCACGTTGCTTCAAATTTTGAAAATGGTTTTTAAATTTCCTTTCATTTCCCTTTTTTTTAATTATTATTTTTTTCTTTTGCCACAAGCAACTTTTTGACTGTACGGTCACAAACAGGTGGCAAAAGTAGAACGGGTAGGCCTGCTTTTTTTTAAAGCGCCGCGCACATCTCTCACTTTCCTCGCATTTACCTTTGCCCGCTATTCTTTGCCTTTCCCTCTCCCCTGACATTCAGAGTGTCTGTCGCCCACCCGGGAGGAGGGCCATGGTCGCCGGTCCTGCCGGTGCTGCT
>NW_017804842.1:848858-849821 GCF_001891065.2 Hippocampus comes
TTTTTTTTTTTTGCTCACTCGCGTTCTTGAACAAACTGCTGCATAACAGGTGAATTTGGACCAATTCAATTTTTTCTTGTAATATACTATTTTTTTTTTTACAGATTAACACGTTACAACATAAGAAAAAAAGAAAAAAAATCCACAATTTTTTTTATCAATTTCTCTCCGTTGTAAATTTAAACAAATACAATAAGACAAAGTATTGTAAAGCAGTCCAATGTTTGGTTTCTAATTTTTATTGTTATAAGCATGAAAGGACACAGAAAAAACGTCTTTTATTCATGATATATTTTCTAATTCATCCGCCTATTATTCACTTGTGGGAAGTATCATCTTCAAGTATCAGAATCGGCATTGGTCTGGAAAAAAAATCCAAATTATTATTTCCATTTCCCTTTTTTTTTTTTTTTTTTTAATGTTTTTTTTTTTTTTTTGCCACAAGCAACTTTCTGACTGTACGGTCACAAACAGGGGGCAAAAGTAAAACGGGTGGGCCTGCTTTTTTTAAATCGCTGCGCACATCTCTCACTTTCCTCGCATTTACCTTTGCCCGCTATTCTTTGCCTTTCCTTCTCCCCTGACATTCAGAGTGTCTGTCGCCCACCTGGGAGGAGAGCCACGGTCGCCGGTCCTGCCGGTGCTGCTGCTGCTGCTGCTGGAGGAGGAGGAGAAGGAGAAGGGGGAGGAGGAGGGCGGGTAGCGGCGGTGGGAGGAGGCTGGCGGGCCAACGAGCTCGCTTCTTCGCAGCAGCGGCAGGAGCAGGAAGGATGGAGGCAGAGGAAAAAGGCCGCTTCTAAGCCGTCCGCTCAGTCGCTCGCCGCCGGTCTGGGAAAGGAAGCGAATGGGAACCATCCGGGCCGCCCGTTTGCTGCAGGTAAGCATCTTTGAAGCCATTCTTCCGATGTGAACGCCTTCTCGCGTGGGGGTGCGGCGGAAAGGGCACGGATGGACGCTGGGGGG
>NW_017804842.1:849860-852142 GCF_001891065.2 Hippocampus comes
AGGGCAGGCCCGCGGCCTGCGTGCGCCGCTTTCTATGCACGGCACAAATATTCATCAGACCCCGGACCGTTCGTCGTCTTAGCAGTCATAGAACAGGTCACCTCCATCTCCATGACAACAGCCTCTTCCTGTACAAGCCCCCCCCGCCCACCTCGAATAGTTTAGCCCGTTTTGTAACGTGAGCTCCATTGCGACTGCATTGTTGACAAGCGTGTTTTAAAGAGACACACAAATGAAAACCGGAGTGGACCCTCCTCTTTCTGCACGACTGATGGTTAGAAATAATAACAGCGTCACTCCGGAGTGGGCAACCGACCACATACGGTCCCTGAATGAATGTTCTACCAGAAAATGGTGCCGTGGACTTTCAGTTCTGGTGCTGAGAATCTTCCAACTCAAGAATGCGTGCCTTGTATCTGGGAGAAGGGAGAAGGTGTTCAAGAAAGAGCTCGCGTGCGCTTCCGCCACATTTGCACAGTTTCCCTGCAGAAAGCACCCGTGGGGTCGAGGACGGGTCATGGGGGGGGGGATCTGGAAACAGTCAAGAGTCCAAGTCATGTCTAAGTGTCACGCGAAGGGGGCAGTCTCTGGAACGGTCTGTGCGTGCGCGTGCCTTGAAACTGAAATTGGACTACGGCGTAAAAAGGGATCGCGCGTTTGTAAACATAGCCAACAGAAGTCATGGCAAAAGGTCAGAGGGGGCCTTCGAAACGCCAGCAAGATCCAAAACGAGGATGCGCAATGTTTTTGTTGATTCGCCATCCATTGAACAATTTCAGTTGGAGTTCGATGGAGATCATTCTGGTGGGGACCTTCTCGGTCCGAATCGTCATAACTGTCATGTCACACCGGCGCTCAAGCCTCGATTAGCCAACGAGCCACCTCCCGGCCATACGGCTCCCATTCGCATGGAGGAGCAGGCGTCCGAATCTCATTTCATTTGAAAAAGCGATCCAGGAAGAAATGTCGTCATCGGCGTTAGGATGAGCCTGCGTCGGCCATTGTGGCGCGCACCTGCTTAAACAATCCCATTTTCTGTTTGCTCAAGCCCATTCCCCAAACAATGGTCGCCTAGCAACGGCCGCCAGATGCTCCGTCGGGCTTTAGGATCTTTTTTTTTTTTTTTTAATAACGCCACACGACGACACCCCATTGTGATGGTTGTCAAAATATAGAAATGCCAGCAGAGATCTGGTTCAAGCGGCAAAAATGGACGCGAATGTTAGCAATGCTGTGCTTACTTTCGAGGACTTTAATATTCAGCGTAATGGAAGCGGTCAAAGATCAAATGAGCAAAAATCAAACCTTTTTAAACCAGCGCTTTTCCTTTCGAAAACTATTATGATCTTCTTCTAAAGTTGCTACGGCTAATGTCATAGCAGCAGCTAGAACGGATGTAACTCAGCCTGATGAATCTAAATCCAATATTGATGTAGAAATGAATTATATGAGACATCTTGCGGTTTGCTTTAGCGTTCGCCGCTACCAGTTAGCCCTTATCGCGCTACAGTATGCTAATTGCCTTTAGCTCCTTGTCAGTCCATGATCCCAACGATATGATATTTTTGGCCAAAAAGCATTTCCTAGATAGCTCGCTTTCAGGAAGATTTCGTTTACACGTCTGAATTAAGAAGAAGAAAACATTCGAATGAAAAACGCGCTTGCTTTAGCGTGCCCTGTTCACTGGCTACTACCTTCATTCAAGTTCCATTTTATTTGCCATCTACCTTTTTTTTTTTCTTTTTTAAGGCTAAAAAAAGCAAATGAATCTTGATTTGAACTTATACTTTTCACTCTGATGCCAATTTTACCATTCAATATGCTTGGCTTTACAGTATGTAGCTCTTAAGGAGTCTCTTTGGAATACTTTTTGCTTCACGGCGATCAATTCAAGTCAAATATTTGCTCTTCTTGAAGAGTACATGACTCAAAAAATGTAATTAATTGCCAAAATGGACCATTCAATGCTACGAATTAGCCTCCGGTTAATTCATGGGCCGCGTGGGTGAATATCCATGTGATCAAATAACAGCGGCTTTACCCCCCTTTGATTGAAAGTAACGAGACTCTTGTTATCCAATGCTGCGGCCTGTTCCAGAACATTCCCGCTATATTGTGAGCACTTGATAGACAGAGCCGCGCGTTGCCATGGATACCAGTGCTGCTCAAGCTCAAAATATTCCCTTGTGAATGGAGTGCGCAACGGCTTCAACGCGGTCGTTTGTTCTGCTGGTAAATCCGCCGATGGGGTCGAAAGGCTCAGGGGGGCGGTGGGGGTAGGC
>NW_017804842.1:852174-875659 GCF_001891065.2 Hippocampus comes
GGGGGGGCAAGAAAAATATCACCTGACAGTCAAGTCAGGGGTGCAAATTTAGTTTTTCGACAGATCTACAGAGGTGGCAAAAGTTTTCGCACTCTCTCTTGAGTATAAGTACAGATCCTTACGTAAGAGTAGAAGTAAAAAAAATAAAAAAATAAAAATGAGTTTTAAATGTCAATCATATAAATACCTGTTTGGTATCTTGGTACAACAAAAACAGTATATAATTTTCCTCGTCTATTAAAATTCTAAATTTTTTTTAACCAAAATAAAGTTTTGCTGATGTCACTCAGTAGACCAAAAAAAAAAAAAACGTAGAACAAAAAATATACCGTTTTTTTTTTTTTTGTTGTTTGTTTGTTTTTTTGTGTGTGGTGGGGCCAGAACAAATTCATGGATAAAAAAAAAAGATTTGATAAATACGGTGAACTCCTGACTAATACCAAAAATCTGCAAGTCACGGATTCCTTCCAAAATCAAAACAGGGGAGTTTTCAGCATCCCAATCAGTCCGCGGATGCCGACCTGCAAATATGCAGCGACGGCATCCGACTTGCAAGTCAAAGTGCCAGTGTACTCACCGCAACGTCGAGAGAGCCGAAAAATCTCGCCCAAGTACGGGAACGTTTGTTGCCACCGACGCCGTTTGCGTCTCTTCACAGCCTTGAATCCGTCCGGAATCCTCATGGAGCAGGATGTGGAGAGCCCGGCCCTCAGCAAAACCTCCAAGTTCCACAAGGCGGGCGGCAAGGATCTGCCCAAAGAGCTGGCGGCGATGGACCGGGCCCGCAAGGTCCAGCGCTACGTGCAGAAAGACGGCAAGTGCAACGTCCACCACGGCAACGTGCGGGAGACCTATCGCTACCTGACGGACATCTTCACCACCCTGGTGGACCTCAAGTGGCACTTCAACATCTTCATCTTCGTCCTGGTGTACACGGTCACGTGGCTCTTCTTCGGCTTCATGTGGTGGCTCATCGCGTACCTGCGCGGGGACCTGGACCACATCGCCGACAACCTTTGGACTCCCTGCGTCAATAATCTCAACGGCTTCGTGTCGGCCTTTCTGTTCTCCATCGAGACGGAAACCACCATCGGTTACGGCTACCGGGTCATTACGGACAAGTGCCCCGAGGGCATCGTCCTGCTCCTGATTCAGTCGGTGCTGGGCTCGATCGTCAACGCCTTCATGGTGGGCTGCATGTTCGTCAAGATCTCGCAACCCAAGAAGCGCGCCGAGACTCTGGTGTTTTCCACCAACGCCGTCGTCTCCATGAGAGACGGACGCCTGTGCCTGATGTTCCGGGTGGGGGACCTACGCAACTCGCACATCGTGGAGGCCTCCATCCGGGCCAAGCTGATCAAGTCCAAGCAGACCAAGGAGGGCGAGTTCATCCCCCTCAACCAGACGGACATCAACGTGGGCTACGACACGGGCGACGACCGGCTGTTCCTCGTGTCGCCGCTCATCATCTGCCACGAGATCAACCAGAACAGTCCCTTTTGGGAGATCTCCCCAGCCCACCTGGCCAAGGAGGAGCTGGAAATTGTTGTCATTTTGGAGGGCATGGTCGAGGCCACGGGTAAGTCGGCGCGAGTGCGAGAGATACGCGATACGCGATACGTTTTGGCAATAACACTTTACGGGACTGACGTCGGCGGAGGTACGGGCCAGAAAACGCCAGACGGTCGCCGATTGTCCGATGAGGGGTCGATTGGCGGACTGACGGATACCGGACAGAATGCTTGAAAGGTGGCTAGGGGACCGAGGCGGGTGGACAGGCTGACAGATGAGGATGAAGGGACCGAATAAAGAGATGGCGACAAAGATCGGGTCGAGGCGCAATTGGACGGACAGATGACAGCGGCCGGCGGACGCATGCGATGGATTGTTTGCGGACTGACGGATGGACGGATAGGCTGACGGACAAGAGCCGTGACCAACAACCGCGGACGGACAAACCGGCGGACGAGAAGAGCCAGACTGACGCTTGGCGACGGACGAGCGGAAAAGCCTGACGTGAAAACGGGCGGACGGACTGACGGGTTAGCAGATAGGAAGGGACGTCCACAGATGCGGTCGCCGCCAATCCTTCCCGCTGTTCCCAGGCATGACGTGCCAGGCCCGCAGCTCGTACGTGAGCAGCGAGATCAAGTGGGGCTACCGCTTCACGCCCGTGCTCACGCTGGAGGACGGCTTCTACGAGGTGGACTACAACAGTTTCCACGACATCTACGAGACCAACACGCCCGCCTGCAGCGCCCGCCAGCTGGCCGACATGAGCGGCCGCGCCCGCCTGCCTCTCACCTGGTCCATGGGCAGCAAGCTGAGCCAGCAGGGCCTGGCGCCCGAGGCCGAGCGCCGAGACTCGCGGACTGCTGAGCGCAACGGAGACGTCGCCAACGCCGAGAGCGAGTCCAAAGTGTAGCTCCTGCTCCTGCTCCTGCTCCTGCTCCTGCTCCGCGACACACACACTTGCGGTCGCACCCACCGCCAGATCCCTCTTATTTTTTCTATTCCAATCTTCCCGTTAGGGACGTTTGCATATCAAGTATTTTTGTACATAATCTGACATGTTTTGGGCTCCTCCTGGTTTCTTGGGTTTGCCGTGTGAATATTCGAGGGGGATGTTTGACGCTAACGCGCCGGTTTAGCTTAGCCCTGTACATAATCTATGCCTTACTTCGGCCTTGTCCGACGCGAGCAAACTTCTGTCTCCGAACATTCAAAAACGGTGTGATTGCGCCATTGGAAAAAAATAGATCAGAAAACGACGGTCGCCATTTTGCGACACGCCTGAACGATTTGTTCCTGGAATTGATGTTTCCGTTTCAGTGGCACACGTTGCCGGAAACAAACGTTTTGTTTGACACCGCGTCGGGTTGTCTCACAGTGTGCACGCGCGACCCAAACGAAAGCAAACGCGGTGTTTGGTGACGTTTGCTCGTGTCGGCAAGGCTTTCACCGTCCACCCACCATCGAGCTTTTATCTTCTTGATTTTCCTTCCAGAAATGCACACGAATGCAGCTGCACAATCGAAGGAGATCCAATGACATCATTTCACTTTTTAAAAATGTCTAAACATTGAAAATGTCAATCTCTCTCTCTCTCACACAAAATGAAAAATACAGAAACATTAAAAATAGATATGTACTTTGAGAGAATTTAAAAAAAAGCGGTCTTTAGTGGATTCACACACAATACACTGATAAATGATTACAGTTACAGGAAATAGAAATGGAAAAAAATACGTCTCCTGTAGCACGTAATAGAAAACATGTTCTGATATCTTGATGTGAGAGGGGAAAACACATTTGTAATATTTTTGCTTAACTTCAGATCAAAACATGAGCGAAAGACTTTCAAGTCTAAAATTCTAAAGTACAGGTTCCAGTCTTGGTACTGGCCACTTGTATCAGTTGGTGAAAAGAGAGATTTGCGTTGACCATTTTTGGGCATGAGGCTTCTGCACTACTTTGCGACGGCAGTTCTCCTCCCTCACATCGGTTCTCGTTCGAGTGTGCAGGTGTGCCTCATGAAGTGTCCCGTGTGTGCATCAGCATGTACGAACACGAATGAATCCTGTGAGGTGGTTTTGCTTTGTCGTGTCCGCAATCTCCACTTGGAAAAAAAACCCGGCACTTTTTACTTGTCAACTGCGCCCTTTTCTCGCTCTGGCTTGTGTCCACATTCGCACGCTGCGTCCTCCGGAGGCCGCGGTTTCGGACGGATGACGTCACTTCTGGCACAGCTCGACCGCGTGTGGCTTCCAAATTCAAGAACAATACGCGAGCTTAGGTCCTACGATGTCTCCTCGTACAAGTTCCACGGCTGAAAACGCTGCGGAAGTGACGTCACGCGGTCGAAAAAAAAACGCAGGCTTCGGAGGGTGCAGCCTGTGAATTTGGACACAAAGCCTCCCTTTCTGGCTCCGCCGAAAGCGGCTTGTGGTTGCACGGCCGCGCACTCGACACTTCCTGCGGAAAGCCATGACTTTCAACTGCCCTTTAAAAATACAAACCAAGACGCTTTTTCACTTCTTTTGCACATCGGAGTGAGAGAGACAATCGCTGTTGCAGTAAAAGCCCCGAAGCCTGAAACCTTTCACACACACACACACACGCACACACACACACACACACACACACACACACACACACACACACACACACACACACACACACACACACACTCAAGTCACACGTCACCTAACAGTATAATAACAACTATAATAAATAAACAGTTAATTGCATTTCTGTTTTTGTCAGGCTGTGTTATTCAAGTTAATATCATTTGCCTTTTTTAAATTAAAAAAAAACAGCATTTCATTTTGCGTCAACGAGAATTTCATGCCAATGTAAAGTGAAGCGCGGCACGTTGACAAGTTGAAATAATCCGACGCGTGAAATTTCCATGATATTTATTTTGTAGTCACTCCCAGGGGGATTCCACTTGACACCGGATTAAGTACGCTAAACATACAAAGCATCTCACTTGACAAAGCTGGATTCGGGCGTTTGTTGATTTATCCAGCAAAAGACACACCCCGCCCCCCAAAAAAAGAATCAACAACATACTTTTAAAAGCTGATTGTATTTTTTCGAAAACAAAGTAAGTATTCCCACCTATGGACTTCTGTCAAACGGAAATTCCTTCACCCATAATAAAAAACTGCATTAAAATTTCGACTACGATATTACATTAACGATCGTGTATGGCTTCCGGGTTCGCGAACCCGGAAGCCATACGGAAGCCCGCAGTAGCGCAAACTCAACAAAGTCGCGCTCGATAGTACGAAATAACTCTGTCTGCGCCGCTATTTACTCTCACTGGATCCAAAACGGTGACATGTAAGTGACTCTATTGGCATGAGTTTTACTGGAATCGCGAACGATTTTCTGGTTCATGCATTTACATTTACCTCCTGAGTATCGTGGCATCCAAACGGTTTAAATTGTAATGACCGTGGAAGAGAGAGTGGAATGCATCCGATTAGCTGCTCAAAGTGAATTGCTTGTGGCTGGACGGTCAGTCGAGTAAACGAACGTTTCCTGCAATGCTTTACCTGTTATCGTGCTAAAAACCTTCCGTTATCTACACCGCTAATTAGAGAGAAGGCGAGTTCCATAGCGTCAACTTTGGGCATCGAGGACTTCGAAACGTCCCGTGGCTGGTTTCAAAAGTTTGTTGCACGACATCAATTGAGCAATGCTGTGTTGTGTGGTGATCGAGGGGAGAGGTCAAGTTCGACACAATGAATGGGTGGAAAGAAAAGCCACCAGGTCTGTAACTAGTCTCATTTTGGAGCAAATAGTCCTACTTTTGTGACGCGTCTTGTTATACTGTATTTGATTCATATACCTGTACTGTATGCTGCAGTTTTTTTAAATTTCTTAACAGTTTTTGGATCATATATTTTTGCATTTTATTGCTTGTGTTGTTACACGTGTATTTTGTCAACATACCTGCATGTTCATAAAGGAAAATATTAAACAACCACCGGGGTTAAAAATGTTGAGTGCATTTAGAAACGGAAACAAAACATATAAACTAATGAAAATACGAAGTAAGTAAACAGCTTATTTTCTCTCAATGAGAAAATGTACTGAATCACGTGGCCTTTATGGAGTGATACTAAAAAATATTTTAAAATGCGGAAGTTAAATAAAAGTCAAAAATGTCATCAGTTTATTTTAAAAAAGAAATAGCAGCGTTGACTCGATCCCACGTTCAAGTTTGTATAGTTTGGAGTGAGGCTACAGAACATGGAGTGGAGTTAATCACGAAAGCTTAAAAAGAAAAATAAATGGAATGCGTGGACTTGTGTCAAGTTTGTAGCATATTAGTCAGCCAAAACTTGGGCCGCCAGATCTTTGGGGGGGCAGCTCATTAGCGTCGGCATTGTCTGTGACGGCGGGCCGACTCAGGGTCAGCGGCTGTTTCTCCAGGGCGTCCCGCACCTCCCGCCGCACGCTCTCGGACCATGCCGGCAGCTCAGCGTGCAGCTTGCGGGCCGCCTCCATCAGCGCCTCTTGGCGGGCGTCCAGGTCCGACAGGAGGTCCAGGTTGCGCCGGAGCTGAGCCAGCGCGGGGCTGGTGGCCGCAGGATCCGAGTCCGCGGCGAGGCGGCTCCGGTCGAACTGCGGCGAGGCCTGGCCCGACATGTAGGACTGGAACTCCTCCGGGGTGAGGTTGAGGGATTGGGCGTCCAGCTTCTCGATGAAGGCCGCCGCGCAGCACTGGACGGAAAAAAAAAAAAGAAGACAAAGACGCATGTTGACACTTTGGAACGCTCTTTGGGAGAATCTCACCTTCGGCCGCCATCTTTGGGAGTGGGTTGCATCATCTTTGCGGCTATTCTGTTTGAGATGTCCGATCATGTCTGTGGATTGTTTTTTCTTCCTTTTACATCCTGTCCATCATACTTGAAGACTTTTTATTGGGCATCATTTCTGCCATGTTGCAGGATTTTATTTCTTACATATTTTTTTTTAAAACATGTCTGCCATTTTTGTGATTTTTTTTTTTTTTGTTCTGGCATCAGACCATGCTTGTGGATTACAATCGTAGGATTTTTCTTAAAATCATATCCACCATGTTTGTGTGTGTTTTTTTTTAAAATCATAACTATCATAGTTGGGGAATTTTTTTCAACATAGTGTCACACACGGTTTGTGATTTAAAAAAAAAAAAAAAAGTGTTATTTTTTTTGTTATTGGAACATCATATGGTGGAGTGCGTAAATTTTTCAAAAGTGCCGGTTCGCCTTCCCTTGCTCCAACTCTCCCCTGACTTGCTTTCCCTACCCTGCGCTGGCTCACATGACCAGGGCGTCAGCTGTCCTGCAGCCTTGTCTCCGCGCGACAGAGTCTGCGGCGCAACGGTAGCGCGCCTGACTCCAGATCAGAAGATTGCGTGGCCAAATCACGTCGGGGTCATTCCTTTTAAGAACGCACATATATCGTGGGGAATGCTAAACCGGCGTGAATAGCTGAAAGTACGGAAAGAAGGCCGACCAGGTTGGTGAAGTAGTAGCCGTCCTCGCCGGTCATCAGCCTGCTGGGGTTGCAGAAGCGTGTGATGTACTGGATGTTGGACTGCAGTCTGGGCGGGTTGGCCTTGAGCACGATGTAGATGAGCGCGGGCAGGAAGTCGTCGGCCGACGCCGGCTCACGCTTGGTGCTGCCGATGGCGGCGAAGATGTGCTTGCTGCAGCGCGTCACGCACGCCAGCTTGTCGCGGGGCACCTTCTTCGAATCCATCTCAATGATGTCTGGAGTGGGGACCAGAGGTGGGGGGGGGTGTAGACTTTAGCGAGGGGGAAGGTGTTAAAAAAAAAGGAAGGCGTTTTTTGTTGCTGTCGATATTGAAAATTGAGCTCTCAACCTCTTCTCTACACGTATCTTTGAGACTACTTTTTTTTTTTTTTTTGAGACCGATACCAGTCCAAGTGATCAATCACCCTTTGAGTACGCTCCGGACCGATGGTTGTTTTGGTTTCATTTAACACAATGATAAAAAATTGTGTCCAAAGACTTTTCTTTCTAGTGCAGATGAAGATTCGCCGATTTGTCAATCTGCCGCAGTACAATGCCAACTACTGTGTGTGGCGTCTATTCCGGCTCATTTGAGTAAACGGGGGCAATTATATCGCAAAAGAAGGGGATGAAAAGCGCCACAGGTACCCGTGATGGCTTTGACCACGCTCTCGGAGGCTTCGGGGATCTCCTCGTCCATGGGCACACAAAGCATCTGGATGTTGACCCAGTGGAGGGCTCTGCAACGCCAAGCGCAACCCAGCGTCCGGTTGAGCCGCGCAAACGTCAGCGAGCGCAGAAGACGGGCGACGCGCACCTGATCCGGTTCTGCATGGCCAAGTCCTTCTTCTCGTCGTCGGTGGTTTCCGGGCAGAAGACGCTTTTGTACAGACGGGTCATGATGTACTTTTCCACCTGGTCCATCACCTGCTCCACCGACTCGGACGAACCTGGGGAACGCCACAATCCCGCCTCGGTCACTTTTTTTTTTTTTTTTTTTAAACGGATGAGAAGTCGTCCAGGACTCTCCCCACCTTTGAAGTGACTCGTCAAGCGGTCGGCCAGGCCCTGGTAGAAGTCCTGAACGCACTCTGACACTTCTTCTGCGTTCAGGTCCTGAAACAAACCGGTTCGTGCGATGAGCGTGACGGCCATATTTCTGCCACTGTGTGGAATGTGTCGCAACGTGTCCGCCATGTTTGTGGAATGCGTTTGCAGCATGTCGGCCTCGAAGGAAGGACTTTTTTCCTGAAGCGATCACCTTCTTGCTGGACATGCTGAGCAGGAAGCTGCGGCACTGCTTGTGGATCTCTCGGCCGGGCCGCTGCATGCTCTTCAGGAAGTCCGCAAAGTCTTTCGACACCTGGTCTGAGTCGAAGCTGGCATGGCGACTCGTGGACGGGCTGCTCGTCTTCACCTCCGGCGAGTCTGATGATGAGGTTTTTTTACCATGACATCACACAGACTGCTTTTCAGTAGGGAAGGAATTAAGTCAATTGACGAAGTCATTCTAGCACTGTGTACTGTATTTGAATGTTCTCCTTTTATGTTGTCCCAGCTGGTTCCAATTGTACCTTTCTTGGAAGAGGTGCGCGACGACGGGCTGAAGAACTTCTTGACGGTCGTCACTTTGCGCGTCTTCTCGTTGGTTTTCTTCTCCTCGAACTTGGAAAAGGGTCCGAGCGAGGACTGGGACTGGGACGAAGGCGGCGTGGACTGGGCCTGGGCTGGAGCGCCGTGACTGCTGGCGAAGGCGGCCGCTTCCTCCTCTCGCTGCAACCTAGCAAAATGACACAGCGTAACTTTCTTTGCTTAGGACCACTGCTCCTCAAACAACATGCAGCCCCAAAAATGAACAGCTCACTTTGAATTAACAAAAGGTGAAGTTAAAAAAAATACAGAGAGAGAGACCACCAGGTAGCAACATTTAACTGGACCACACACACAAACACACAAATACAAATATTACTTTTCGGCCAAGGCCCAGTCATCCTGGATCTGCTTCTGGCGCACCCGTTGGTACTCCTCCCTCCAGCACTTGGAGCAAAGGCCTTGCCAGGCTGTGTTGCCATAGTAACCGCATCCCTTCTTGCATAGCAGCTCCGATTGGTCCACGTGGATGCCACGACGCTCCGTCTTCTGACTCATGCTGCGAAAAAGAAAATTATTATTGGGTTTGTTGGGGTTTTTTTTTTTGTGGTAATTTGAAATTCCGCAAGCATGCAAATGAGGGGGAAACTGACCCAACCCTGACGTGATTTGAATGCAAAACTTGATCTGGAGTCAAACACGCTACCAGAGTCCTGCAACTATACCGTATTAAGTAACTTATTTTATTTGTCCAAGCACAATCCAGAAAATTGAATTAACAAAAGGTGAAGTTAAAAAAATAGAGAGAAAGAGAGAGAGAGAGAGAGAGACCACCAGGTAGCAACATTTAACTGGACCACACACACACACACACACACAAATACAAATCTTACTTTTCGGCCAAGGCCCAGTCATCCTGGATCTGCTTCTGGCGCACCCGTTGGTACTCCTCCCTCCAGCACTTGGAGCAAAGGCCTTGCCAGGCTGTGTTGCCATAGTAACCGCATCCCTTCTTGCATAGCAGCTCCGATTGGTCCACGTGGATGCCACGACGCTCCGTCTTCTGACTCATGCTGCGAAAAAGAAAATTATTATTGGGTTTGTTGGGGTTTTTTTTTTTGTGGTAATTTGAAATTCCGCAAGCATGCAAATGAGGGGGAAACTGACCCAACCCTGACGTGATTTGAATGCAAAACTTGATCTGGAGTCAAACACGCTACCAGAGTCCTGCAACTATACCTTATTAAGTAACTTATTTTATTTGTCCAAGCACAATCCAGAAAAACCTCACAGCCATCCCACAAATTGCAAAAAATCCTGCATTAATGCCACAAGATGATGGCAAAAGACTACTTTTGTCTGAAGAAAAAAAAAATGTATGGGGAACCTTTGTTTCACATTTTTCTCCAACAGATGCTGTCTTCATGCTGCCGTTAAGTGACAGGACGCCCCGTTTTGGGCATTTAAGCGTTGCTATAATACGCTGTGATGTACTGAGCAGCATTCTCGCCCCAAATGCATTGAGCATGCAAATGAGGGGGAAACTGACCCTACCCTGACGTGATTTGAATGCACAACTTGATCTGGAGTCAAACACGCTACCAGAGTCCTGCAACTATACCGTATTAAGTAACTTATTTTATTTGTCCAAGCACAATCCAGAAAAACCTCACAGCCATCCCACAAATTACAAAAAATCCTGCATTAATGCCACAAGATGATGGCAAAAGACTACTTTTTTTGTTAAAGCGGGGAACTTTTGTTTCACATTTTTCTCCAACAGATGCTGTCTTTATGCTGCCGTTCAGTGACAGGACGCCCCGTTTTGGGCATTTAAGCGTTGCTATAATACGCTGTGATGTACTGAGCAGCATTCTCGCCCCAAATGCATTTTTAACTTTGCCATTTTAGTATCTACAAGCATTATTATGTTGCAATTACACCTTTGGTGGCATGTCGCTAACGTTAGCCCCATGCAGCAGCTAAACCGTGTAGGACCACCATTAGGACAACTGCATCCCGTGCAAACGCAAGTTACTTACTGCAAACCGTCCATGTGAAGTGCTCACCTGTTTTTTTTTTTTTTAACGCGCAAATGTAGAAGACCTTCTTTTCTTTCAGCTACGATAGCGGGCAACTGCGCGACGAGTAGCTTTTTCGAGATTCTTGTGGTATGGTCGCAAGTTTAAAGAATGGTCCAAAAAATAAAACCGCAGGCTGTTTTTAATGAGAAATGTAGCAGGAGGCGCGCCATTGTACTTATTTTATTGGGTCCATCAGCTTTCAGACATGGGAGGGATTTGACCATGACGTCACGGGTCGCCGGAAAACGTTGGGACCACGGGGTCACGTGATTGTCGGCACTTGTCGGGTGTCTTTTTCGTTTGGATTTTTTTTCCTCTTCTGCGGTTTGACGAAAGAAATATGAATAATTCTACAGTACAACGAGGATAGAGTCGTAACGTCAAGAAAACAACGCGTTTAAAAAAAAAGAAATGTCGTGTAACATTTCAATGTATTTTTATCTGTAATGTCAACGTTTATCGCAAATTATACCATGAATCTACACTTCTAAAATTACGAAAATTTTTCTTGTGAAAACTTTTTCGAAAAAAAGACACTTTATTCCCATTTTCCTTCAAAAAAAAATCCCCAAAATGGCAGTCAGTACACGCATGCGCAGTATAGAATACGAAAAACGAAGCACTTGTTTTTTCGTTTGTGTGTTTTTAACCAAAAGATCTACCGACAAGAAACTACCAGTATGAAGTGGCAATGTTAAAAAAAAAAATCTGAATTTTTCCAAGGAAAGTAACGTTTTCCACAGTTAGCGTTCTCCTTTAGAAAAATATGGCAAGTCTGTGCATTATCTTATAAAACATAGCAAATCGTTACTGGTTGTGTGTTTTTCTGACCTTTTTAGTTTACAATATCATAACTACGCTATCGCTGCAATTCTTTTTGTCGCAATCTGGCTGTTTGCATTGGTTTCAAAAGTGTTTTGTCTCCAGGTAGTCAAAGGACTCACTCTCTGGAGCAAGCTTAGCCTACACCCTGAGAAATGCACCTTCCAATTTTGGCCACTTTAGTGTGCCTTGTGGCTCGCTGCGAGTGTGTGCCCATCACGGAGAAAAGGCAAAAGAGTGAGGGGGGGAAAAGCAGTATTCGGGCACTTCCCACCACTGTTTGCCGCTGGACTTGTGTGACGTTCCAATGGCCGACCGGTTGAGCTGACGTCACTGACTGTAAGTAAACACACACAAGGTCAGTAATACTGCGGACTAAAACAAGCGTGTTATTACACACAGGCAGTCAGCCATGATCCTGCTGGAACCCGGTCTGTGTCTTCCCTCACAGGCGACCGTCCAGGAACTCTTTGCGGCGGCCCGTGACGCCAACATGGTCCCGAACATCTCCCTGGACCCGGTCCTCAACTCTTTCCTGTCTCTGGACTCGTCGGCCGCGCTGCAGCACCAGTACTCCTCGCTGCAGAAGAGCCTGAGCGAGGAGCAGCAGGCGGCGTTGGGCCTCCATCTTAACCAAGAGCTGGGAGGCGCCAGGGTCACGCACGGGGGCGTCGGTGTGGTCGCACTGGCTTTGTCATTGCTGTTGGACCACGTTGCCCAACAGGTCGTTTTTGTTGTAATATTACAAAGGATTTTGTGAGATGACTACTAGTTTCATACTTGAAGGTAATTGTTTTGTAAGATTGTGACTTTAATTTTCAGATTTAATGCTAATTCACACATTTTGTTGATTTGTCTCTCGGGAAGGTACGATGGTGACATCTGCCGAGAAACAAGTGGTCTCACAAGCATGCGAAAAATAACGATTCTGAATTCCGTTGAGACGACTAAGCTGTATTTTTATTCCTTCATTAGGTGAGGGGCAACAGTTCAGGACAAGCTGGCCAATGGTCTCTGACAAAACCGCCCAAAAAGATTTTTGGCCTCGCAATCTCTTCACGAATCGGCAGTATTGCGCACAACTACCTGCGCTCGATCCCGGGCCTGGCCAACGACCAGGACACGATGGCCGAGACCACGGAGATCTACGATACCTGGCTGAATTTGGAAATGCTGGACCATTACCAGAGGATGACCAAGAAGAAGAGGATGAGTTCAGTGTCCATGCAGCAGTGGTTAACTGGAGCCGCGCTTCATCTCCATATGAGGATACACCAGGTCAGTCAACATTTTGGGAAAATGTATTTCCTGCCATATCGATTGCAGTTTTGCTTTTTGTTTGAGCAGGTTCGTCTTCATTCTGTGCCAATTGGGTCGGTGGAGTCTCTTCGGTTGTCCTACAAGACGGCGTTAAACCGCCTGGTGCAAGGTTACACCATCTACCTCCACAGAAACATTTGGGAGAGTGCAGCATCTGCACCACAGCGTCGCAGTAACGGTACCTGCTCCAGTGGGTGGTGGCCCTTTAACGTCAGCCAGGCGGAGACGTTCAACGAGACGAGCTACGGTGGAGCTTGTGAAACTGATGAAGTGGCTTCCAAAGAGGGCCTGCTGGTCATTGAGCTGGGCAGAAATGTCAGTCACAACGTGCTGCATCACCCCTGCGAATCTCCGGCCATCCAGCGAGCTTTGGTGACGCGCATCATAAACGCACAAGACCTGGAGCACAGCAGAAGCTTTTTCTTGCTCTCCAAAAAAGTCTTACAGCAACTGCTCGCACAGGAGGATGCTTTTGAGCTCAGTCCAGTCTAGATGGGTATGGAACTTTTTTTTTTTTTTAATGTACTGTTTGGAAGACTGGCCACAGAGCCCAATCACAATATTTTTTTTTGTGGCCATCGTACAGTTAATTCAATTTATATAGTTCCCTTTTTGTAGGTTTTATACAATAAGATAAAAGAGGCGAAGCTTGGCAACAAAGCAATAGTCCTTTAATAACAACAGCACATAACTGAGTGTTCAAAAAAGGTTCATCACAATTATATAGAGTAATAATTGAATATTGTACAAAGCAAGTGTCATATGCAACAACTTGTGGTATGTGAGCTCCCTTTAGTGTTTAGCAAAAGAATCACCGCCCAATTACATTTTTGTGTCCTATACAAGTTAAGTCAATCCTTTATTACACACAAATATATATTTAAGCCTAATGTAAATGTTCATCAAACTCTGCATGATGTTACAGTGGCTTACAATAGTACGAAATATACATTTTAGTAATAAAACTCGTTTTAGATGAACATTTGGGGCTGCTGCTCTACTGTATTTTTGTTCTGTTTTGCTGTATCTTTTTGCTGAGACTGATGTTTTTTTTATCGCATATGAATTTGAAATTTTCCCCTGTCCAACGTGCTTATTAATATTGAGAAAATTGAATAACAGCAGTAATGAATCCCTTTTTATTAGCGTTTATCTGTGATGTAGTGTGGCATATTTAGGCTCCTATGTGATCGCTTCGTGTGTTGTTTTGAGGATGTCAACGTGTAAAAGAGAAAATGAAGACAAAATACATCTCAAATAAGTATTATTCTGTACTTTTTTAAGACTGCTTTTGTCAAGAATATAAAATGACATTACATTTTACTCGGTTCGGAAAAAGAAAAAAAAGGAACCGCTCTGCTCTAATTTCTTGATCGATGCCCCGCGTCACGTACGCTTCGAAATTGAACCCAAACACGCCGTGTGTGACTTGTGGGCGTTCCTTTAGCACAAGTCGTAAATTTGTCTCCCGGAGGAGGGCGACGGTGTTTTTTTTATTTTTGAAAACTTTTTAAACGTGTTGTGTTTATTTCCCGGTGCATGTTTCGTTCTCCCAGAAGCAGACCGGCAGCCCCTGCTTTGGTTGTTTCGGGGTCTGGGCAGATCGTCGACGACCGAAGTGGTAAGAAAGACGCGAGAGCGATTGAGTCAAGACTGTGCGAACTTGATTTTCTTGCCCAGCTTTTGTGCGACAACGTACCAGACAAAAAACAAAAAACAAACACCCATTTCGGGTGCTTCTCTTGTGTTTTCGAGCGAGGCATTAGCCGTCCACAACATGTACAGGCTGCGGGGTTAGCTCAGTTTAGGTGTTAAATGCCAAAGCTAACGCCTCCTAGCTAAACTGCCACATTTCCTAGTTTTCCTGACAATGCAGGCGAACACGTCATTTAGTTATTTGCGTCTCGTATCGACGCGCTTTTCAATGCGAGATGGGCGTGAGATCGATACTCCTTCAGTTTTGTTTCATCGGAAGTCGAGAGACGCTCGGCCTTTGATAATACGTCATCGCGAGTCAACATTAGCCTCATTAGTTTCATTCAACTCTGTCATCACGTATGTTAGAAGTAGAACAAGAAGTGCATGAACAGGAGTAAATCATTCGTCTGTAGTACCGGCCTCCCAAAAAATCTGCATTTCGTAAAGGTGAGACGCAAATACACTGTAATTTTCAGTAAAAAGGGGAATATTGGGAATAGCAACTGAAACTCAAAAATGTAGTTGATATGCCTTTAAAACGCGGTTAATTGAACAACTTTTCAGATTTGCTAAATGTGGATTATTTGTGGTAAATACTCAAAGGCATGACATTTATTATTCATGGTCAAGATGCTCACTATACACAGTGGAAACTTTGACTTTTGTTCAGTTGCACTGTACATTTTATTTCCTAAATGGCTTAAACCCGACCATGATGTTGTTAACAGGTATGGCGGCCATTTCAGACCCGGATTCCGAGTACACGGACTGCGTTGGTGACTGGGTCAAAAACGGCACGTTTTTTGAGTTTGAAACGGTGCGTTGACGAGCATCGGGTGAATGTGTTTATTTGTTTGTCGAGGCTCATCCCTCTTATTGTTTCTTCAATTCTTTTTAGTTGCCAAAATTGCATCCCGGTCATCTTCCCATCTCCATCAATAAAGGTAAATCTGAAAAAGAGCAAACATATCACAGCTGTGGATTTTGTCTTGTCCGTGTAGCGTGACATACTCAACAGTTGGTCGTGAGGCGGCTGGGACGATATGTATTGTGTGTGTGTGTCTTCTTAGACTTTGACTCCTGGCTCAAAATCCCAGTAAATGTCAAAAAAGAGGCGGACATTCAGATGAGACTTTCCCTCTTTTGGATGCCCATCCTGCTGAATGTTGATGCCATGAGCGTCTCCTTCCACTGGGCTATGAACATCGGCTTACTCAACGCACAGTAAGTCAGTTGATGACGAGCTTTCTTCATGGCCAGCTCTTGACGCAAGTGTCAGTCTTTGTGAAAATAAATCGTCCGCATTGAACACCGTTTTATTTTTAAACAAAACATAAAACATTTGGTACATTAAGAAAGGTGAAACAAGTTAAGTCTAAATTCATACATGTTAATATTCTTCTTCTAATTTAATTCTTTTCGAGCAAGTCACAATGTCCCGTTGAGCTATCCTTAGAACACACTCGCGGGTGACTCATGTTGACCTTGGGGCTAACTAGTACACGCTGGCACCTGCACACATTTAAGATAAGATAAGAAAATCTTTATTTGTCTCACAGTGGAGAAATTCCCAATTTACAGCAGCAAAATTATGAAATGGACAAAGTTGAAGACAAAAAGTATATAAATAAATATAAAATATAAACATAAGCATATTAAAAATGGGTGAGTGGGGTTTAGGAATCATTATTATGAATGAATTTTGTAAAATAGTACCATGCCAAGGTGCCCGTGTAACTGTGCATGTGCGCGTGTGTTTCTCCCTCGTGAAGTGACCCGGCCTTTGTGAGTCTGGAGACTCTACGCAAGATCGAAACCATAGAGGCGATTCTGAGAGCTTTGGAGGCTGCAGCTGTAAGTCCAATATTTTTGATGTCTCAGATGGCGGCCTGTTATTGAAATTTTATTTTCCTTAAAAAAAAAAAAAAATCCTGTATCAGTCGGTCCGTAGTTATGACTCTTACTCTGAATGTCGCGTTGACCTTCTTGAGCTGTGGACTGATTGTGTTACATTGGCCAGGCCCTCGGAAAAGATAAGAATGGCGTCTCTCTCAAGCGGGGATTTATATTCTCCTTTCTTGTTTTTTTTTAGTATTTCCAGGACCAATTGCCTCGTCTCGCCTCAATCCATAACAGCTTTTACGAGGTAAATCTGAGGCTGCGCGTGTGTTGTTGCTACTCGATAATCCGGCGCATCCTCGGGCATCGCTAAACGTCCAAGTTCTTTGTCGATCGTTCCACTTGCGAGGTCTTCGCTGTTGCAGCAGAGCATTTCTGAACGCCTCTGTGTTGCGCTTGTGCTTGTGTGTGGACTCAGCAATCGCCAGAGGCTCTCAAAGACGCGATGGAGTGGCTGGAGCAGTCGGGAGAGCCCGACATGCGCTCCCGTGTCGAGGCCCTGGCCCACCAGGCCCTTCGCCACTCTGCTTTGGGCTTCATCTTCCACCAGTGTAAGCCGGCCACACGAAACGCTAGTCGGTCTGTCCGTCTATGTGTCAAAATTTCTGTCTTTCGACAAATAGCCCGATCGCCGTATTTCCATTGTCCCGTTTCAACAAACGCGCTCTTTGTCTCTTTTCAGACATGTTTTACATTCATATGATGGGGATGAGCGTGTGTGGGACGATGATGGAGCTGCAAGTGAAGCCCCATGAGGACGCTCAAGCGGTAAGACTTGATCGCAGGCGCAGAGAATTACGCTCGCGTGTGGTTTCCTTCACCTTTGGAGCCGGGGAATCAACATTAGCTCTGCAGAGTCAGGATTGTTCTCGGCGAATCCAGCACTTTTCTGCAGATTCCTGAGAGGAAGACTTCATTTCAAAATTTTATCTGAGTTTATGAGGGTTTTTTTCTTTTTCTCGCCTGCGCTTAGTTCAATTTCACCGTTTTCCCCAAATGTTTCGTGTTCAATTCCAGTGAGTTGACTTTCCGATGCTTTACCAGCGCACCTATTGTGACGTGCTTTTCATCCAGGCAAGTGAGTACCACAAGAAAGTCGGGAACAACCTCTTTCAGGAGGAGAAATACCAAGGAGCGGCGTTTGAATATACGATAGCCGTCAGATTCAAGTATGTTTTCTCAGCCCCCTTCCTCCCACACAAGGCTGCGTGACTCTAAATCCTCTCCTCCGCCCCTTTGCCCCCCCCATCCCAGCCCTGAAAATCACATCGCCTTCAGCAATCGGGCACTTTGTCACACCCGCCGTCAGAACTACCTGTAAGTACACATCTCATCCTTCTCCTCTCAACATCGGGGTGAAAGTGCAGACATTTTATTCCGGCAATTGGTGTTGATTTTTCACACTGGCACAAATTCCACTCGGAGCGAGCGCAGTCGTTGCCGTATGTGGTCTTTCCTCGAGCGAGTTGCCCCCTCGTTCGGTCGTCCCGAGCTCAGTGCGGAAGTTACGTTTCAGACCCGGCGGGGGCAGGCAAAGCCGTAGAGCTGGGGACCAACCCTTGTTTCACGTGTCTGTGAAATTTGTCATGAACGAGTAGCGAGAACACTGCAGCAGACCGCACACAATCTAAGCCACAGGTGTCAAAGTCAAGGCCCGGCGGTCAGATGTGGCCCACCACATCATTTTATGTGGCCCGCGAAAGCAAATCAAGCATGTCAAGTTCCATGATGCTTGCTAAAGTCTGAACCAAAATTTCAAATTGCCATATGTCATCCACAATAAAACTCGTTATTCTTGATTTCCGTTTGTAAAACGAGTTATTTATCAATATGTTGTGCGCCGTGTACGCAATATGTGGAGGTGATGAAACAGTTATATGGTTTCCCAAAATTCGTAACGGCCCTCAAAGGCAAACCGTAACTACAATGTGGCCCGTGAAAAAAAATGAGTTTGACACCCCTGATCTAAGCGGCAAAAATCTTGGCCCCACTTAAATGTCACCAAACTGCCAAAGATGGCCACCAAAATGTCTGCGGACACGTTCTCTTGTGTCCTTGACATTGATGTGAAATGTTCTATGAAGCACTTTGGTACAGCTGCCGCTCTTGTTATTATTCAACATTTATCATCGCAGAAGTAAAACGTGTGGACCTTAAAATGTGACCCCCTAACCTACCATATTTTGATGATGTTTTTTTTGTTTTTTTTAATACAGAGACGCTGCTGTGGATGCAAAGCGGGCCACTCTGATAGAACCATCCTACACCAAGGTCCGTTTGTCCTCCCCCAGGAGTGAAATGTGCTTCATGCATGGGGTTTTGCAACTTGTTTTCATCTCCTAGCCCTGCAACGAATCTCACTCTCAACAGTAGCAGACCTACGGCCGTGTCATGTTGCGCACGTTGACTTGCGCGCGACTGACATGCTCCGCGCTTCGATTCCCAGGGCCACTATCGCTACTGCGAGGCTTTGTTCCTGTTGGGTGAAGTCCAGTGGGCAGTGAGCGCCAACAAAGAGGCGCGGTTTCTGTGCGCCGGCGACCGGGCGGGAATCAAAGACCTGGAGCAGCAAAATCTGAAGTTTGTGAGCAAAAACCCAAAAGGCGGCAAAGGCAAGAAAGGTGCATTTGTCTGACAGAGTGATTTATTTACAAGCGCGTCTTCCCAAACTCATCCTTTCGTTTTTTCCCCTTTCAGCGGGACCCTGCAAGAAAAAAACGAGAGCAGCTGAAACCATTAAGGAGACTCAAAATTCAATGTAAGAGCATGTTGACCTAAACTAGAGTTCATTTATTTATTGATATAAACATGTGCATAGTTATAAAAACGTTTGACAATGGCGAGGCACTTTTACTCGCCCTTTTTTTCCCCTCCCAGTAAACCAGAGGACACGAACAATTCGACTGTTGTCGAGACGCAGCGGCTGTCAAGAGAAAGTGACGGCAATGGCAGTAGTAATAATAATCATATTAATGGTGATGATATGGGCAATGGGGTGTGCAAGGTATGTAAACCGCGACTGACGCACCCATTCAGTGTGCCAAGTTCTTTGTGATGCTCGTGTTGACCTTTGCAGGGAAACTTACTGGGAATTTTCTTTCTCTTCTTGTAGGTGAACAAGCAGAACCGACCAGGTGTGTCTCAGTTTCGTCATTTGGAGTTAAGATTTCCTTTGTTTTGTGTTTGTCTGTTTCTAGGGTTGGGACGCTCAAAACAATGTTTCGAAACATCATCCCTCATTATTTTTCATGTGTCATAACATTTGTTGAATGATTTACTAGCGTGAAATAACGAGCCATCCAACCGCACGACTTGGTCTGCACTCTGTCGGCCGTCGCACCTCCTCCGGCTTTTTTGACAAAACCCGGGTGGAAAAAAAGGCGCTCAATATTGCGACCGCATCGCAGCGTTGGCCACGCTGACGAGCCGAGCGCAGTTTGTAGCATCTTCTTGACTGGGTTTCATTCAAGGGGAGTTGTACGGCTCCCTGTCATTCCTCTTTCAATCCATCTAAGCTGAGATCCGTCTTAAACGTTCACGCCGCCGATTGACTCACGTCGTCTCCGCAGAAGTCGAGGACAGGACGGCCGGCGCCAAAGAGTCGCCCAAAACTTCAAAGAAGAAATCCACGGCCAGTAAAGACGTAAGGAAGTTTGGTTGTCCTCTAGCGCGACTTGGAATCAAAAGTTCAGACTTGTTAGTGCAGTACTCAGCGTGTGCGTGGTTTTTTTTTTGTTTTTTTTTTTCTCGGTTTAGAACTGGGACAGCTCCCCTGACCGAAGCCAATCCCCCCGAGGTTCTTTGAGTGATGTGTTGAAGATGGCCCATACTTCCTTGATCAAACAGTGCTATTACAACGCCGACACCTTCTTCAGACAAGCGGCAAGCCTGGTCAACTCCTTTACGTCGGACCAAAAGAAGGCACTTCTGCACCGCCGTTGACATTTAATTCTAGAATTCATTTGAGTCATTTGTAAAATGTGTTTGTTTGTTTTTTTTTAATCACCAGATCATTGGGTTCTCTGCGCTGGATATGCAGCTGGTGCTTTACGGCCGTGTGTCCGCCCTGACGGAAATTGGCAAGCCTCAGGTGACATACAGCGCAGAGTCATCAGTAACGGTGATCCCTCACCTATTCACAGCTGAGGCTGAATACGGCCCACCGCCCTCTCCACATTTTGCACGGGCCCCACCTGGACAATACCAGAGATGCATTCTCATCTTTTTTTTTTTAACAGTCTGACCACGTGATCGAGACTCATACATGCATAGAACGTAACATTCGATTCCACGCTTCTGCAGTCTGTGCTCCATCTGACACACCCCTGTCAAATAAAGCGGAATGAGGGCGAGAAGATGAGGTCACAGAAAAAAATGGTTATTATTTATTGACGCCACAAGTATGTGACAAACGTGAGACTGATGACCTGAAGTGGATAATAATTGCATCCCTCGATTATCGTTCTGCAGTTCTTTTGCCAATGCACATCTTCTTTTTATGCTTCCACATGGGTTTATTTTTTTGGTCTTTGCGCAACAGGAGTTTGCAGAAGCACGAAAACTCCTGGAGGAGATCAAATCATACAAGGAGAGGGGTTTTCGTTGTCTGGTTTCCTACGGCTGTGGGAGGATTTACCTCAAAGAGAAAAAGTACAGTCGCCGTTGGCGGAACGGGTTTACGTTGGTCTCGGCGTCGGGAGCGTTTCAACTCAAGTCGATGCTCCCGTTAGGTTTGCGGCGGCGCTGGAACAGTTTGAAGATTCCCTGCAGATGGTGAGGAATCGGATCACGCCGGGGAAACTCACCTGGCCGCAGACCACAGACATCGTTCGAGAGACCGATCTGGACCTTTTTCAAGTAACATTACACCGAAGTCTTGCTCTGATGACATTTTGGAGGGATTCCGCCACTTCACGTCGTATTTTTTTTTTTCCGCTTTAGGAAATTCTGGAGGATTCCATATATGCGTGCAAATTCCCTCCTCCACCCGATGGCACCTGTCGATATGAGGACTGCCTCGCCCCATCCAAAAATATCTACATCACCGACCCGGACTTTAAAGTAAGTCGACGTCAATACGAAGCCGTGGTTTTGGAGCGTGAATAAATTCCGCCACTCCACCCGCAGGGCTTTGTGGAGTTCAAGTGCAGCCAGAAGTGCATCATTGAATACCACAGCGCCTGCTGGAAAGCGTTGAAGCCGCCGTCCTTTGACAAGTGCGAAAAGGTAACATCCCGTCACGAGGCGGCGCTCTTCCTTTTGCCTCCGGAGGACATTTTCCCTGAAGGTATCTACTTACTTTTTTGTGCGCGGCGTGTAGCCGTGTCCGACTCCCGACTGCTCGGGTGTCATCGATTCCATTAAAGTTATTGACGCAACGGGCCTGATAAAACACGTGCAGGGTGCCAACGCAAGGGCGGAGAGCCCGAGGAAAGTCAAAGTCAACCAGAAGCCTCCTACGGGGTGAGGACTCGGCTGTCATCAAGTTACCTGTGATGTTGAATGGAAAAGAAGAACCGGAAACCTTCCGTTCTGAATTCCAGGGTGAAGAAATTGAAGGAGAAGAACCACGGAAAAAAAGAGGAGAATACGAAGACTAAGCAGACCTCGGAAAACAAGGCCAGCGTCAGCGATGACCTTCCGCTGCCCAAAACCGTCACCGCGGCGCAGGCACAACAGAAGGGTACGATCACGCACTGGGCGCTCGCACCACAACCTTGCTTTTTTGTTTTCGTCGCTGCATCGCCGTACAATCAACACTTGTCAGTGCCAGCCCAAGAAAATGAAAATGCCGAGAGACTGCTTAAGTATGGACTTTGAATCACATCTCACAAAACCAGTTTATTCCTTGACTTTGAAAAACGTTTTATACAATACAGTGTCCTTTTCTAAAAAGCGAACAAAATAGTGGTGTTTTTTTTTAGGGGGGGGTGGAACATGTTGATGCCATTTGAATTCATTTTAATGAGCACAATTTGACGTATGATCTTGCAGACAGAGCAAAATTAAACGTGTAAGTCCCATTTGCTTCCCTTTTCCAGCCTGGTGGCTGTACCAAGATCGAGTCCTGGTGCAGGTCAGTCAGATGATGCAGCTGCTCCGCCAGGAAAAGGGTCTCGCCGCGTCGGACGTCAGCCGCTGCCTGAAACCCTGGCTGGAGCTGGACTCGGCGCGGGGCAACCGGCTGGCCGCCAAGATGCTGGACTGGGAGCGGGAGCGCCTGGAGACGCTGGATCAAGCCGCGGAGCTTCTCCTCCAGAGGAAGAATCGCGTTTGGGCGCGCGCCTTCATCCAGCTGCTTTCAAATACTTTGAATATTAACGCCGACCTCAGCCGCTGGGCGGGACGGCTGGACGATGCAGGTCAGAACGCTTTCGTCACCAGCTGATCTGAAAATGCGCTTTCATCATGGAAGCAAGTGTATTACATTTAAAAAAAAAAAAAAAAAAAGAAAATTGGGATTCAAAGGCTGTTTTTGACAAATGCCTTTTCTTTTCGTGTTCTTAAACTCGACTTCCTGTCTTCAAGATCTCAAGGCGGCCAAGTCGTTCGTTGAACGCAATGCAGACCACCTGGATGAACTGGACCTAAGCCCGCTGTTGACCTTTGCCCCTTTGAAAGAGATTATTTCTGACCACGACCCCCCTGGCGCCGACTTGACTTCAAGCAACTTGACTAAATATGTCAAATGGGCTCCGCCGCATGAAATGAGACTTTTTATCTGGACTCTCGAGGAGCATAAAGATGTTAACATCTCGTTAAATAATTTACTCGATGAATATTTTGTTTGTATGATAGGTACGTATTTCCACCTCATATTTCTTGAGATTTTCTTTTTGCCCAATCATCATCATGTGACTTTCAACTATGTTGTTTTTGTTTTTCTCTCCCTCAGACGGACACTGTTCTGTTCTAAAGAAATCCGGTAATCAAAATGTAAGCAACACGGGAGCCGTTCCTTTTCGTCACATGCCGCAACACTTGCCGCCGTCTGTCGCCGATGACAAAACAGTTTTGCCGTGTCAAGTAACACGTTT
>NW_017804842.1:876209-912475 GCF_001891065.2 Hippocampus comes
CCGGGCCCCGCGCGGGGGCAACCGGCTGGCCGCCAAGATGCTGGACTGGGAGCGGGAGCGCCTGGAGACGCTGGATCAAGCCGCGGAGCTTCTCCTCCAGAGGAAGAATCGCGTTTGGGCGCGCGCCTTCATCCAGCTGCTTTCAAATACTTTGAATATTAACGCCGACCTCAGCCGCTGGGCGGGACGGCTGGACGATGCAGGTCAGAACGCTTTCGTCACCAGCTGATCTGAAAATGCGCTTTCATCATGGAAGCAAGTGTATTACATTTAAAAAAAAAAAAAAAAAAAGAAAATTGGGATTCAAAGGCTGTTTTTGACAAATGCCTTTTCTTTTCGTGTTCTTAAACTCGACTTCCTGTCTTCAAGATCTCAAGGCGGCCAAGTCGTTCGTTGAACGCAATGCAGACCACCTGGATGAACTGGACCTAAGCCCGCTGTTGACCTTTGCCCCTTTGAAAGAGATTATTTCTGACCACGACCCCCCTGGCGCCGACTTGACTTCAAGCAACTTGACTAAATATGTCAAATGGGCTCCGCCGCATGAAATGAGACTTTTTATCTGGACTCTCGAGGAGCATAAAGATGTTAACATCTCGTTAAATAATTTACTCGATGAATATTTTGTTTGTATGATAGGTACGTATTTCCACCTCATATTTCTTGAGATTTTCTTTTTGCCCAATCATCATCATGTGACTTTCAACTATGTTGTTTTTGTTTTTCTCTCCCTCAGACGGACACTGTTCTGTTCTAAAGAAATCCGGTAATCAAAATGTAAGCAACACGGGAGCCGTTCCTTTTCGTCACATGCCGCAACACTTGCCGCCGTCTGTCGCCGATGACAAAACAGTTTTGCCGTGTCAAGTAACACGTTTTGCCTCTTTCAGAGTTTTCCCGCGAGCAATAAGAGCCGAGGACGAAGAAAAAAAAAAGAGCCGCAGGTTAGTTGTTTAGTCTTGTGCCTGGTTGGGAAGATTTTTCAAACTCCTCAGCATCTGGATCGTGATTGGCGAGTTACAGTATTGGCTGTCACATGAAGCAAGGCGTTGGGTCATTTGTCACTCCGAACTGATCTTCTTTAGGTTCTTCCATTTATTTGCGGGTGGGAAAATGATGCGGCGGATGAGTGGGACCAAGAAGAGCCGATGTAAGTGGCATGGCCAGCGCGAGGCCGTCTGGTCGGGGATGGCAGAATCGCTTCCCTAATGAAGCGTGTCGTTTTCATCCGCAGATATTTCCTTGACCCCGACGAGCCCTTTAGCATTCCCCACCACCTTCGAACGCCCATCGCCCAGTTTGAGGAACAGTATTACGGCACGGGGCGCACGAGGGAGGCTCAACGGATTTTGGACAACAATCCGGATTTCACCGTGGAAAATTTGTATGAGTGAGTACAAGCCTCAGATGGTCAACCGAGGTGGGAATGGTAGACCGACGCAAAGTGGTATTCCGCCCCACCCATTTTTTAAAAATTCATCATGAAATTTCTTTGGCGAGTCATGGCAAGCGAGTGGGTCCAGAAGGTATCAGAATTGTGAAACAAATAGCGAAAATCCGTGACTCATTGAGGCCGGGATGCACCGATCACAGTTTTCTGGCCGATCACCGATCTTTAAAAAGCCAAACCTGCAGAGTCCGACTTTTGCGGACCCCGATTCTACTTATTTATTTATCAGTCACAAGTCAATTTTCAATTTTGCTTTATTGTAAAGCATTGACCAATACGTGTGAACCGGTCGAAACGAAGTTCAGTAGTTCTCTCCAATCAAAACGAAACGCCAATTAGTTCTTTCAGCCGCAGGGGGTCAGCGGCTGACTTTTTCAGACCTCTGAGGAGGCAGACAAGATCGATGGCCAAGATGGGTTTTGCGAAACTGCGAATATGTGCGGGTTCACCGTACGGGCAATTCAAAGCCCAAGTCATAAGGTCCTCTTTCCCCTTGTAGGTATTTTGCGCAGGTTCTGGAAGAACACGGCCCCCTGCCGGCCGACGACCCGCTGCTGCGAGGCGAGATCGAAAACTTCCCGCCCGTGGCTCAGGCCAAGATCCAACAGGCGGGCGGCTTGGAGCGCTTCCTGCTGCAATCCCTTCGCTTCAGCGACATCGGTGGCCGCGTGGGTCTGGCCAAGTGGGCCGCGGCCCTGCAGGCGGCCGCCCGCTTGGACCTCCCGCAGCCTCCGCACGTATTTTCATCCGGCGCAAATCTTCGTAACGCCGAGCCTTATATAACTTTCGATATGGATAAACTCCTCCCACCGATCGGCAAAGGCCCTGTCAATAACTCGGGCTGCGGCAAGCTTTCGCCCAACCCCTTTCGATCCCTGGATCTTTCTGCTGGCCAGGTGGACGAGGCCTGGGAAACGTATTCCGATACAAGTGATTTAAGTTTAACACCGGCTAAAGCCATTTTGAAGAAACACGCAGAAGTACAGGTAAGATGCCAGCATTGCCGTGGATGAACTTGGGCAATGTTGTCATACCGGAATTGCTACTAATCGACCAATGAATCATATTCAGTGGACGATGGAAGCACGTAACACACACAACACACTGCGCTTTGTTTTCCGTCCTCCCTCAGACATATCAAGCAGTCAAGGACTGTGTTGCGGTGAACACGGAACCTTTGCAGCCTTACGAGAGCCTCCAGGTCAGTTCTTGTGTACGAGTTACTCTCCAGATGCTGTACTGTACCTTTGTTCAACGAGCAATCGTCTTCCAGGGTGATATCAACAAAAGGGTCAAGCGGATTCAAGAAATGGGGCAGCAGATAAGTAAAATAGCCCACGACCGCGAGCTGGTGGATCAGAAGCACCAGATGACTTTGGCGTCCTTGGAGAAAGACATCCAGGAGATCAGTACAAACATAAAAGTGAGCTCCAGAACGCAATGTGGAACCGGCAGATCTGGCTCGTGTCTCAAATACCGCCACGTTGTCTCCCCCCCGCCCCCGTCAAGGTTACGGACAAAGAGATGAGCCTGTTCCAGCAGAAGCTTGAGGAGGAGGTGAAGAGGGACCAGAAGGAGAAGAAAGCCAACCAGGAGGTGCTGAAGGCCCTCAAGATTGAGACGGAAAAGTTGGTGGAGGAAGGGGCGAGGTCCGTATGCAAATCCACACAAAACTGTTGCAGTTGTGGCCTCAATCTCAACCCGGGGTGTCCAAACAATGGATGGCGGGCCGCAAACCGCCCCCGGGCCGTAGTTTGGACGCCCGTGATCTAAACAGCGTTCCTATTTGATCACATGCAGTTTCAGCAAACAAATTCGAGCAAACAAGACCAGCTATGACGAGAAGTTGAACAGGTTCTTGGACCTAAGGTACGTTTCGTTGACGCGCCATACGCTGATGAGAAAGAAGACTTAAATGGGATGCTAATAAGACCATTAAAAAAAAAAATCCATCTTCAAGCAATCAGTCAGCAGCCGAGAAGATGAGTCTGGAGGATGAGATCAAGCGCTGCAGAAACTCCATCGCCGCAGCGCACAGAAGGTCCCGCAGTGCCCAAGTAAGCCGTTTTGAAATCATTTGTAACTTTGCGCAGTCGAGAGCAGGAGCCAGCAACCTTTTAATCTTTGGAGTCAAGAAAGAAAACAAAAAGTCATCCCGATTTTTTTGCTCCACCAGTTGTCCATGTTGGAGAGCAGTCGCGATCAGCGCCTGTACGGCCTCCGCGCTCGGTTGGCTGACGCCAAGACTCTGCAGCTCAAGCTGGACAAATGCGTGCAACAGTAAGGAGCGGAGCAAAGACTTGAAATATGTGACGAGGGCTGTTTTAGGATTGGCCTTGACTTAACTTGAAGTGGTTCTCGACACTTCACTGGCAGATATCCCTCCCTGGAAGCCAGCAGACAAAACATGGGAGGCAAAATCCAAGAGCTGGAGCAGAAAATTGCTGCTTTGGAGGTACGCAAATGGGATCAAATGCTCAACGTAACCACCGTACTGCTGTTCCGTACAAATGGCAGCCGTGTGCCATTTTCTGCTTTTTGGATGTGTTGTGTACGAAGCCCGTTACCCTCCCCAAGTAGTCACAAATCCAAGATACAAGAGAACTCAGTCATCACTGACACTTAAATGTAACCCCAGATACAGTACAAGGACCACGTGGAGCAAGTCAAACGTGGCCAAGAGGTAAAAGAGCTGCTCGGGAGTCACCAAACCGATCCTCAAGTTTCTCTGGTAAGACACCGAATGAGAAAGTTTGATGAGCATCGATTTCCAGCTTGGAAATGGTCTCAACTCTGCCCTCTTCTGTAAAACGTTGCAGCTGTCTTCCGATGTGGCCGCGTTGAGCGTTGTTCTCCCGCCTCCGCCGCAGTCGACCGTAGCTGCCGCGCAGGCCGCGGCCGCAGAGACTCGGAACGTAGCCGGACCCACGCAGGCCGCCGGAAACACCGTGCTTGACAAGGCCGTGGAGAGCCTCGGCACCATCTTCCCCGAATACACCAGGTGAAAACAAAATGGTCACCAGATTAAATTGTATGATGCTATTTCGGGAGCATAACAAATTGATTTTCGCTCTGGTCTCGGCTCCACTGCAGCTACCGTGTAAAATACTAACATCGGCAGTAACATTTTCCATTTTCGTTTCGTGTATGAATAAAATCACACCAGCCAGCCTAACTTTTTTTTTTTTTCTCCCCCAAGGTCGGACTTGATGAAGTTTTTTAAGGATCTGCGGTCAGCCAATGGCGGCAGTCTGAGCAACATGAGCTTGCAGGACGTGGTCAGTGCAGTGAGCCAGCTGATCCTGGACCAGAAGGTCGAGCATTTCAAAGTCAAGCTTCGTGCCTTGATTTCATCACATTGACAATCGTGTCCTCTCAGGAGGCGATCGCATCCGGGGCGACATCCACCAACGCTGCGGCGGGGGCTGCGGCTGCACCACCTCCCGTCGAGCCCTCTTCGATCTGGCAGAAGTCACGGGACCAACCACCGCTCGGCGCCAATGCGGTAAACTCAAATATATCACGTGTGAATGACTCAGTTTGCCTCGACATGTTATGGTGCTGTATTTTTTTTATTTTTGTTACCCTGTACAATCCGCTTCAATTATATTTCACTGTTAAGTACAATCCGTTGGTATTTGACTCCTGCACTGCGCTGGACGTTTGCATTTGTCGTTTACTGCTGCCGACAAACATATTGAGTAAGTTTGAGAAGCTCCTATCGTTTGCATCTTGTGTGTGTGATTGCAGCTGAACTTGGAGGACCCTTGTGCCATCTGTCATGAAGAAATGAGTCCACCCCACTGCTTGGTTTTGGAGTGCAGACACGCCTTCCATGAGAAAGTGAGTCGGACTAAGCCGCATATTTTGTGTTGGCGTGGAGTGTCAACACCATCTGTGGTCCGTGCATCGCTTTGAACACATGTTGCGGTGTTTTGTGTTCAGTGCATCGCGTCGTGGCTGAAGGATAGTAGCACGTGTCCCAACTGCCGGAAGGAAACCAGGTTCAAAGACTTCCCTGTGCTACCCGGTAGGAGGCGCCAGGCTCCGTGATGTCCTCTCTTATTTTAATTTGCCCTTTCGCCCTTTTTATGTAATCAAGGGTGTCAAACATACGGCCCGCGGGCCGGAACCGGCCCCCAAGGAGGTTTGATCCGGCCCGCGGGATGATTTAAAAGTGGAAAAAAAAATGCATTAAAGACACAGAATGAATATTTTCAATAAAATGCAATTCGTGGATTATCCGCTAGGGGGCACACTGTTTTGATCACAGTAGAAGACAACATTGTTTTGATCGGAGAATAAAACAGCAGTCTCAGTCTGTCACCGAGATAGACCCAACGCAGCAAATGATATGAAAGCGCCAATCAATGCTTCTTGAGACCAAAACAAAGGAAAGAGATGATATTTTGGTGATTCATAGCACAGTATGGTATAATGTTAATGGTCCGGCCCACTTGACATCTACCGAGTCCGTATGTGGCCCACAATGTGAAATGAGTTTGACACCCCTGATGTAGATGTTCTTAGCTATGACTCATAAAAGTCAAGTTTGTTTTCCTGGCAGTCATGACACTTCAAAGCTGGACTAATTGAGGGGGAGGCCAACTGTTTTTTTTTTTCCCATGGCCTAAAAACACCCATCACAAAATCACTGGAAATAAATAAACAAACGCTTGAAAGTGTGGGAAAAGTTTATCCCAATCAACTGTGCTGATGCTTGTGGAGCCGGCGGGATACTCGATGCTCTTTTTGAGCTGCGCGGCTACGGTGGTGCGGAGAAGCTCCCGTCAGTGCTTTGCATCGTTTGCCTTTGTTGGGACTGTCGCCACTACCAACATGGCTGCCACGGAGGCACCACCGTGGGCCTGCGACAGTGACAACTTGTCGCTCATCTCCATTGGTTGCACCACAGCGCCGTCTACTGGCGCTCTGGCCAATTCCGTCACTCAGAGAGGTTCACAGCTACTGTCCAAAAGGTGAAGGGAAATGGACTGAACAGTTTTTTTTGTCCATTTGGAGCCATGTCGATTAAATCAGTGAAGGGAAATGGACTGAACAGTGTTTTTTTTTGTCCATTTGGAGCCATGTCGATTAAATCGAGGTTCCGCGGTATCTCATGATATCGACAGGAGAAGCTTGGTCATACTGCTTGTTTCCTTAGAAGTACACGACAGCACTTGCCGATAGTAAAACATCTGTCCAAAGTTTTCACTCCCACGCCCTCGTCTTCATAAGTGAAACCAAAATGAATCCACGGCGGAGATTTGAATGAAGCTAGTGCCAATTCAAATTTCCGTCTCTCAGATCCCCAGCTCGTGTGAGTGGTTTGACTGCGACTGTGAGAGCGGGTCAACGCGCACGCACGCACAGTCCATGTGAAGTGAATTGCGAAACCGAAAAACCGCAGCCCATAAAAGTCCCATCCCCAAACGGACGTGGGCATAAAAGAATATCAATAAATATTATCAACGATACGATCGGAAAAAAAGTACATGATACATGTGTTGACAGCGCTCCCTCGACTTACAAGCTGAAATCATTCCGTGACCAAGCACTCGATTCGATGCGTCCGTCAAATCAATTTTCCCCATTTGAATAAATTGTCACGCTCGCAACGCAAATACGAAAACGGAACTCGCCCGTGATGCCTTGTCATCTCAAAACAAATGGGTGGGGTTACTCGTAAGTAGACGCCACCGTGTATGACTGTCGGCTCGCATGAGAAAAGTATCCACACTATATACACGCGCAGCGGGAAGAGTGTTGGGGAGCGACTCCTGAAAGAAGGTAAGGAAGGTGGGGTCACGTGGAGCGAGAGCACAGCTTGGCCACGGATGAGAAGAAGCTGAGGCCCTTGCTGACTTTGGGCTGTTCCCTGACGGTGGTAAGTTGGGTCAGGAGGTGCTTGAAGACGGCGTCATCAAAAGACGCCTCGTCCAACGTCACGGCCTCCACCAGTTTGGTCGGCGAGCCAAAGTGGGCCAGGAGCTTCTTGACGACGGGCGTGATCACCTCCTCCAGGTTCTCCATCGTCTCGATGTTGTCCATGTGATGCGGGCTGATCTCCTCGACGGCCCTGCACGACAGATGATCCACGACCAGCATCAGGGCGTCCATCTTCAGAGACTGCTTGCACTTCCGAGGCAGGCGCTGGCCCAGCTGCGTGGCCAGCGTGGAGGCCAGGAGGCGGGTCAGCTTCACGTTGAAGGACGCCGTGCGATCCCACCTGGGAGAAAGATTGGTCGACGGCCCCGGGACGACCGTGAGCGCCGAGTGCCGTGTTTGGGGAGGCTGTGAGTCGGAAGCCGCGGAGACGCTCTTCTGGATTCTCCCTTCGTCTTTGGGAAGCGTCTTCTCGCTCACTCGCTGGCTCCTCGGGGGCTCTTCCTGGTCTTCGTCGGCGTTGAGGGCGGTGACGACCAGCTGGTTGATCTCGCTGACGGCGCCGGAGACTTCGTCGGCGTACGTCTCCTCGCCTTGTGGCTCCGTCTCCATCCAGAGAAGCAGCTGCTGCAGGAACCTCCAGGCCGCGTCCTCCGTCATGGCGTACAGGACCTCGGGGGAGAACTTCTGCCCGCCGTCCCAGTTCTTCTTCCCCCGCCGGCCCCACAGCACCGAGTCCACGAAAGGCGTGTTGGAGCGGCTGGAGGGCACCTCGTATACTTCGCTCTGACAGGACATGAGGTACTCGTACAGGCGAGAGGAGAGCTCTTGGGAGAAGCCCCGGAGCTTCTCGTCCATGTAGCGCTTGATTTTGGCCTCGCGGACGTCCGGCTCCATCTGGCTCAGGTCATCGAACATCTTGGCCACCCGGTCCTGGATGGCCTCGAACTCAAACGCGGGATTCTGCGACGGCCTGACGTGTAAGGTGCTGGATCTGAAAGCGCCCCCACCTTTGCTGTCTTTGGGGGACTTGGGGTAATCCGGCCTGAGGGACACCAGACAGGCCTCTTGGTTTTTAAAGGCGCGTTTGAGTCCTCCCAGCATGCGGGCAAACTGCAAGCGCGCAAACTTGAAGAAGCGGAACTTGCGCAGTATGTTGTGGCCGTCTGGGCTGGCCGTCTCGAGCGACTTGAAGAAATTCTTGACTTTGTTGGAGATGAGCTTCAGGTTGAGATTGAAGCGCGTCAGGCGGCTTTCCACGCGGTCCCCGGACCCGCGAAAGGGCTCCTGGATGATGCTTTTGGTGATGTCCAGCGCGGCCACCAGAGCGCTCTGCTTGGCCCGAGGGTCGGCTTGTTCGCTCACGTACTCCATGCCCGCCATCTCCGAGTCTTGACTCAGTTTCTCCACGTCGACCGCGGGTTCGAACGGGACGGCTTTCCCGCCCTTGCTGGCGCGGGACCACTTGAGTAGGATCCCGCTCACGGCGTCCGTCATGTCGCCGGCCTTCAAGGCGGAGCGGCCGCACAGCACCACGCACGGCGTGCGGGCCCGGGCGAACACCTGCCTCAGATACTCCACGGCTTTGCGGAAGATGGAGGCCAGGTTGCCCACGCTGGACATGGTGCTGCGGATGAAGAGAACGGGGTCCGACGGCCACTCGGCGGCACTCCGCGCCACGGACAAGGCCGACGTCACCCGGTGCTTCACTTCCGACTCCACCAGCGTGGTGAGCTCCCCCGCGCCCTCGTAATTCTGCGGCGGGAGGTCCAGGGCGGCCGCAAAGGTCTCAGTCAGGCACTCGCTCAGCTTCGGACTGCACCGGTCGATGGCATTGCTCACCTGCGGTGGTGGGGAGTAACCCGGTGCAAGTCGTTACGGTCAGTAGATTTTTCAGGTGTCTCTTTTTCGGGCCACTTTTTAGTCTTACTCCATTTGAAAACCCATCTGTACTTTCTACGCCTTTGTTTAGAAAGGCCCGTCCCCTTTTTCAACCTCGCAAATGAAGAAACGGCACCCCAAAAAATAGAAAGAGAAAGAGGTCGTGTGGGTTTTTCCACCCATTGTTATGGAGTACGCTGACTTTGTTACTGTATTCTAGGTCGAATTTTCAACTCTGTAACTGACACAACTTATTTGTACTTTTGAAGGGAACTGAGGACTGTTTTTATCAAACTTTTGGCTACTTTTCGCAGTCATTCTGGACATGGGTGTCAGTAATTCTGAATAGTGAGTATTTTTGCCAGTCTGGTCATTTAACTATAAAAAGTGGGGGCTGAATTTGTACTTGCACTTTTACCAAGAGTATTTCTTTCACAAATATTTTCAGAGTGATTATCGTTGTCAACTCACAGAACAGAAATGTTTTACTTTTGTACATATCAGACTGTTTTGTTTTGACCTAGGTACTGGAGTTAACGTTATACTCATACTTTTGCCATTTTTTTTCATATATTTATTTGCACTTGAATACAGAGTTTAATTCCTTCTTAAGTACTGGTGAGTTGACTACTTTGACCAGTCTTTTATACACAAGTATCTGTTTTATGTTGAGAGGGAAGAAATTTCATCTGTGCTGTACACATACAGCACATTTGACAATAAAGTTGTATTCAATTCAATTCAATTCAAATCTGTACTTTAACAGAAGCCCACAGCGTAAGCACTTTTGTCTGTTCTTCTCATTGTTATTTTAATTGTACAAATATTTTTTAACTATTGTACTTTCCTATACTTCTACTTTAGCCCGTTTTATTTACTTGAGTATCTGTACTTGTACTCGAGTGCAGAGCGTGAGCAGTTTTTCCACCTGTACGGACCTGAGCCTGAGACGCTTGTCCTCGCAGGTGCTCGCTGATGGCGGGCTGCAGCTGCCGCACCACCTCGGAGGAGATCCTCTGGATCACGTCGCTGATCGTATCGGCCAAAACGGCCTTGGTCTCCGAATCCGGAGTTCCGGCCACCAGCAAAGCCCACTGGGCCGCGGAGATGAGATTGAAGCGGGACTTGACCAGCTCTAGAATGGCATCCACCTTGAGTAAACGATCCGGCTCCATCTCGGGGTCGCTTCGGTCGGCAGGAAAGTGACGTCACGTGTTTGGGTCCACTGCATTTAGACTGCGTAGAACCATATATACAAACTCACGCAAACACTAGTGGTTCCGTCAAATTGCCCCCCGGTGAAGTGTCGGCCTTGATCTTTGTACAAAAGGTGACGTCACTGGCGAACTCGCGACGTCTGGCTGTGGTCGCCCATGACCAGTGGTGACGTCACATCGTGTAAGACTTTACTTCCTGTGTTGTAGTCCTCTTGTGTTTCCTCAACTACTAATTTAGGATAAACATGTCACCTCTCTTATGAGTGTTGATCTACATCATACTTTTTAAAGTATTGTGTTACACGAAAAAAATACTCACGATAAACTTTTTCCAGCGGTTCTCAGGGTTTTTTTTGTTGTTCCCCCCCTCAAGGACCCCTCTCTCGTCATCCTTACGGCAATTTACAGAACTCCCATGTGTACCACTAAATGCCAACAAAACAAGAAAGTTGCCCATTTAAGAGAAAAGTCACAATGTTGCAATAAATTCATGTTTTTTTAGAGGAAGGGAGCTTATCAAGAAAAACGTGTGCCCCTTGCAAGAAAATTGCTCTTTTTCTTGTAAAATTATGACAACATAAAGGGACTTATTTCGGGGATTAAATTGTAATATGTGAACGAGTCGATTTTAACGTGAATTTCGAAAATACTAATTGGTTTTGTAGCCACTTAAGATGTGTATGAATGTATGGATATGTATGCATATCCTGTATATTGATTTATTGTAACAGAAAAATCTAATGCTTGTAAGGGTAACTAAATAACGCATTTCAAAATAAAACTACAAAAACAATTGTTTTCTCTATTTGCAGAGAGAATCTTCTCACTTTCAAAAGACAACATAGCATTTTTATTGTCAGATAAAATGGTTCGGAAACAAGATGCAAACAGCGCCCACTATCATAAATGAGATTAATTCGCTTTTACTTCGAAAACTTTACCGGAAAAGTCTCTGGGAGACTTGCCTTGTTTCCGCTTATATCCCGGAAGTAAGCACGTAAACTATCTAACTCGGCCAAAAACCCCGAACAAGTCAAGTTCTTCAGCATGAAATTTTTACCCTCTAAAGACTGGGTTGGCGTGTGACGACCGGAGATGAGCGTCACGTTGGACATACGACTAAAAAGGGCCAACAAAGTTTATCATGAGGGTGTAAGTACGTGGATCGTGAAGTGATGCTAATGGGCTATGCTAAGTTTGACAGAGGAGACGGCGCCATCCTCCTTATCTCATGACTTGCGCCTCATTTACTTTTCTTCACACTCAAACGAGCTTTTTCCTCCCAGAACCTGTGTGTGTGTGTGTGTATCTATCTATCTATCTATCTATCTATCTATCTATCTATCTATCTATCTATCTATCTATCTATCTATCTATCTAAAGTTCTTCTTTTGTAAATAATACATGTGTACCCCTTTATTAATTTGGGATTCATAATCAGTAATCAGTAATAGATCGGGTTCTGTCTTAACAGGTGACACAAGCAGTAGGTAACGTGTTTGTCTCTCATCGTGCAGGAGTCTGTGGCCGGCATTATCGTGCTGTCATGCAAGGAGGCGATGCAGCATCATGGAATCTCCCTGAGCATGGAGGGCCTGGTCAACCTGCAGCTGAGCTCCAAGAGCGTGGGTGTCTTTGAGGCCTTCTACAACTCAGTCAAGGTAAATCGAAAAGAGATCAATAATGATATGTGTTCAAATAGCTGAGGTCAGAAAGCCCCGACCTCGTATTTCTTGTCGTACTGTCTTTGTTAGGGCACTGGAGCTCAAGGATCTCCACTTGTTTGCCTTTCTGTGACTTTTCCAGTCCCTACCTCTCTCTCTGTTGCCACTGTGAAACTTTCAGGCGGTTACAGTTGCAACACACTCAACAGAGAGTCACAGAAAGGCACAGAAGTGGACGTCCACAGAATGTAAAAAAAAAAAAAAAAAAAGCACAGACGTTGATCATGCACTCTAAAGTTGAACGATTTTAATCATCACTCACTCGTTTGGTTGTCTTGATTTGATTGCAAGTCCACTGACTGCATTTGACGTTGCTTCTGCAGCCCATCTCGCTGATCAGCTGCAACATCGAGGTGGCCAAGGCCGGCAAGATCCCAGGAGGCAAGACCGAGATCCCTTTCGAGTTCCCCCTCAATGCCAAAGGCAACAAAGCTCTGTACGAGACCTACCACGGGGTCTTCATCAACATCCAGGTTAGCGCACAACACAAGCACATGGGCCGTTTTCCCGTCTGCCTCGGTTCTCGCCGTTTCTCTGCATTTGTCCATAATAGTCCTGCGTATTTTGAGTCAAGCACCACTTTGACTCGGCCAAAATTCTAACATAGCCCAAATGTTGGTGGTTGCATGCAGTACACTCTCCGCTGTGACTTGAAGCGCTCCCTGCTGGCCAAAGACCTCAGCAGGAGCTGCGAGTTCATCGTGCACTGTCAGGTTGGGAAAATGCACTCACTCGGTATACGGCGATGCCTTGACATGCGAGTTGAATTTGTTCCATGTGCACGCTCGTTATCTCTAAAGGTTCGTTTCTAACCATCTTTAGCCCCAGAAAGTAAACCTCGGCGCCACCCCGGTCAACTTCACCATCACCCCCGACACCCTGCAGAACATCCGCGAGGTGGCGCAAACCTTTTGATTTAATTCCCGTTCAAGCCGCCCGCTTGCTGTCAAGAGTCAAACGCACTCACTCACTCACCGTCTTGGTCCTCAGCGGAGTTTGCTGCCGAGGTTTTTCATCCGAGGCCACCTGGACAACACCACTTGCGTCGTAAGCCGCCCGCTGACCGGAGAGGTGGTGGTGGAGAGTTCCGACGTTGCCATCAAGAGCGTCGAGCTTCAGCTGATTCGAGTGGAGACCTGCGGTAAGGACCTTTGCCATGTTCTTTTAGTTTCATTGGAATATTTTTTTTTTTTGTCAGAAAAGTGGAAGAACGCTATCTCGTGGATGGACAAATCAACAAGAGGTCCGAGGGCCCCCCCCCTCCCCCGACCCCTTAGATTTTGCACATGTCCAGTATGCGCAAGGAGCACTTTTTGTTTGCGGCCACGTGCCTTCAGTTGACATTAAAGCAGTTTACAATTTCTGACAAAGCGATCAAATAAAATGTTCAACGTTCAGTATTTTGTGAGTTGTTTTTTTAAATTTGGAGACGCCTGTCGCGAATGTCTTCTTGTCCAGGCTGCGCCGAAGGCTACGCCCGAGACGCCACCGAGATCCAGAACATCCAGATAGCCGAGGGCGACGTGTGCCGCGGGCTGCCCATTCCCATCTACATGGTGTTCCCCAGGCTCTTCACCTGTCCCACCCTGGAGACCACCAACTTCAAAGTCGGTCAGTAGGCTTTTCACATTTTGACATGCAACTCATTCACTGCCCGCCGTTTTCAAAGTAGAGGTCCCCGCATTCATGTGGTAGAGCACGGCTTGCCAAAAACACGCGTTTCTGAGCAAAAAGCGGAGAAAATGAGCCTTTTATGAAACAAAAGCAAAGGTCGGGGTATTTTGATGGCAAGTAATTTATTCACAGATATACGAGTACGAAAAACACTGGGAGTGGCGCTGACTCACCACATAGCTTGAGTTGCACATCAAGTGGCTTTTTTTTTTTTCATCATTCAACCCCGTGACCCGCATTATCTTTTCTCACATGCATGACACATTTTCTCTGAACTCCCATGACACTCACGGGTACTCGGCTCCAGTATCAGGGGTCTAATCTTGTCCCTCGTGGTGGATGTGTCTCGCCCAGGTTTCTAGTTTTCATATAAATTAATAACAAAAATGAATACATTATTTTCCCGACATAAATGAATGCACAAAATATGACACAACTCTTGATTATGTAAATACTTGGTGGGCTGCACTTTGCCCACCCCTGGGGTGGAGTAACTACTCCACTTACATATGGAAATACAAGAATAAAAAAAAAAAAAAATCCATGCGATCGCGTCGCAAGCGTTTGTCATGACGCCGGCATCTCGCGGTTCGTATGATGAAGTAAGATACGCGTTTTCCTCGCAGAGTTTGAAGTCAACGTTGTCATCGTGCTCCATGACGATCACCTGATCACCGAGAACTTCCCTCTGAAGCTGTGCAGGGTCTGAGTGGAGAGGAGTCGGTGTATGGATGAATAAAAAAGTTGAAGAATCAAGGTTTGATTCCTTTAATTCCTCCCAAAAGTGTCGTTTTGCCGCTTTTTGCCCCGGGTTGAAGCCCCGATTGAAGCATTGAGGTCACTGCAAACCCACCGTATCTCTACATGTTGGAAAAGGTGAGCGGGCAACTCCAGTCCAACGGAGTCCGTGTCTGTAGCTGAGCGAGTCGAAGATTCATCCGGCACCTTCGGTTCGGAACTCGGGGCGCTGGATTTTGCAGTTTGTGACGGTCGGGGTCACGCGAACTACCCGACCGATACGTCCGATGGGATCAGCGACACGGATAGCAGCACATGATGGATGACAAGGGGCTGGGGGGCACATCCCTGGGGGCTTTGAGTTGCACCGTGAGATGCCTCATGACGACGTCGTCAAAATACGCCTCGTCCAACGTCACGGCCTCCACCAGTTTATCGGGCGTGCCGAACTCGGCCAGCAGATTTTTCACCACGGGTACGATCACCTCCTCCACGTTGGCCAGCGTCTCGATGTTGTCTATGTGCCCCGGGCTGATCTCCTGCAGCGCCCTGGACGACAGATGCTGCACGACCAGCATCAGGGCGTCCGGGTTCAGAGACCTCTTGCACTTCCTGGGCAGGCGGTGGCCCAGCTGCGTTGCGAGCGTGAAGGCCAAGACCTCGCTTAGGTCCTTCAAGGACAGGGGTTCCGAGTCGGAAGAGGCCGAGGTCCTGGCGCGGCTTTCGCGGACGTTGGAGGAAAATCTCCGGCCGTCGTCCTTCGCCGCCTCATCCGAGCTCCCTTCTCCGGAGAGCTCGTCTTCCAGGTCATCGCCCGTGTTGAGTGCCGTGACGACCAGCTGGTTGATCTCGCCGACGGCGCCGGAGACTTCGTCGGCGTACGTCTCGCCGTCCTCCGTCTCCAGCCAGAGCAGCAGCTGCTGCAGGAACCTCCAGGCCGCGTCCTCCGTCATGGCGTACAGGACCTCGGGGGAGAACTTCTGCCCGCCGTCCCAGTTCTTCTTCCCCCGCCGGCCCCACAGCACCGAGTCCACGAAAGGCGTGTTGGAGCGGCTGGAGGGCACCTCGTATACTTCGCTCTGACAGGACATGATGTACTCGTACAGGCGAGAGGTGAGATCCTGAGAGAAGCTCCGCAGCTTCTCGTCCATGTAGCGCTGGATTTTGGCGGCGCGGGCTTCCGGTTCCAGCTTGCTGAGGTCTTCGAACAGCTTGGCCACCATCTCTTGGATGGCCTCGAACTCAAGCTTGGGATGCTGCGACGGCCTGACGTGCAAGGTGCTGGACCTGAAGGTGCCTTTGGAGTCCCCTCTCGGGGACCTTTGCTGGTCCGGCTTGAGGCACACCAGACAACCCTCCTGGTTCTTGAAGGCGCGCTTGAGTCCTCCCAACATGCGCGCAAACTGCATGCGCGCAAACTTAAAGAAGCGCGACTTGCGCATGGCGAGGCTGCCGTGCGCGCCGGCCGTCTCCTGCGAGTTAAAGAAATTCTTGACTTTGTTGGAAATGAGCTTCAGGTTGAGGTTGAAGCGCGTCAGTCTTTCCGCGCGGTCTCCGGAGCCACCGAAGGGTTCCTGGATGATGCTTCTGGTTATGTCCAACGCGGTCAGCTGAGCGCTTTGCGTGAGCCCCGAGCCGGGGCTCTCGGTCACCACGTACAAGTGGTCAGAGTGTTGGCTCACTGTCTCGACGTCGATCGGCATTTCCTTGGGTTTCTCGCCCTGACTAGCGCAAGACCACTTTAAGAGGATCCCGCTCACGGCGTCCGTCATGTCGCCGGCTTTCATGGCGGAGCGGCCGCACAGCACCACGCACGGCGTGCGGGCCCGGGCGAACACCTGCCTCAGATACTCCACGGCTTTGCGGAAGATGGAGGCCAGGTTGCCCACGCTGGACATGGTGCCCCGGATGAAGAGGGTGGGGTCCGACGGCCACTCGCTCGTGTTCCGGGCCACGGACAAGGCCGACGTCACCCGGTGCTTCACCTCCGACTCCACCAGCGTGGTGAGCTCCCCCGCGCCCTCGTAATTCTGCGGCGGGAGGTCCAGGGCGGCCGCAAAGGTCTCAGTCAGGCACTCGCTCAGCTTCGGACTGCAGCGGTCGATGGCCTTAATCACCTAAAGTGGTGGGAAGTCGTATTATTGAATTTTTTTTTTTTGGGCACCGCTTTGTATTTTAGATCTGATCATGGATGAGCCATGAAGAAAAGACGTTTCTGCAATGCAAAGTGGCCAATATAGCGCTTGTATAATTGGGTATGTTCACCATCCTCTGAAAATTTAGCCGTTCATGTCCCCCAAACGCCCCGAAGAAAAAACGGACGCAGCGGTTTGGCTGCCAGTGCCGAGGCCGTACGCCGCATCAAAATGGTCTGCGGAGTTCTCATTCTGGATGAATGCAGTTTTCCAAACGTGATGCGCAAGAAAGCCGCACAAACGGTTCGCTGAAGGCAAGACAACCAATGACGTGGATAACTCGAAACTGTGGTCTGAAGAGACCCAAAATAAACTTTCAGCCCTAATGATGTCAAGAGAGTGGACCTCTCACGTGCACTAGCTTTGGGACGTTGTCGTGGAGGAGCGGAAGAGGATTTCAAATTCCTGAGAGGGTTAAGGCAGTGCTGGAAAATGACGGTGCCGACATTAAGGGTGAGCTTGCATTTATTCCGATTCTAAATCAATTTTCCTTCTGTTAAATCCGTTCGTACGACCTGGCAGACTTTGCAAAGAATTGACCAAGTTTTTTTTTTTTTTTTTCTCGATTCCTACCCGAGAACAGATTCCGAGTCCTTCTTTTCCACCGATCCTGACCGGCGTCTGAGAGTCTTGTCCTCGCAGGTGATCGGTGATGGCAGGCAGCAGGTGCCTCACCACGTCCGAGGAGATCCTCTGGATCACGTCGCCAATGGTGTCGGCGATGATGGCCTTGGTCTCCGAGTCGGGGGTTCCCGCCACCAGCAGAGCCCACTGGGCCGCCGAGATCTGCTCAAAGCTGGCTTTCACCAGCTCCAGGATGACTTCCTTCGGGAAAATTTCGGCCTCCATCTCGAGGTGGCTTGGACACAATTTCACGAGTCGGACGACGTCATCGATTTTGACAACGCCTGACGACTGATGACTGAAACGTCAAAATCTCAATGGAGATGAGGTTTGTGGAGCAAAAACAAGTTTTGCTGAGACTCAGAATTTCCTCATTGAATGTGACTGAGAGTCCAAGGTCAATTCTAGAGGGGGGGGGGGTGGACAACAGAAAAAGTCATATTTATGCGGAATACATGTTAGCATTTTAAAGAATGTTATTAGTCATTCGTTTTTTTGTTGTTGTTGTTGCGGTTTTTCTCTCTCATGTTTTATATTTAAACATTTCACCAAATTCTAGTCACCCTACCAAAGTAATATTCGTGCAACACTTCTTCATAATCATACGTTCATTGAGATGTGAACTTGTAAATGTCAGTGTGACTCACCTGTGTAGGCAAAAAAGGAAAAAAAACTGCGATTCTTTACAACATTGTAAGCATTCAAATAGATGACAAATAACAAATGGAGTATTTGTGTAACTCTTGCAGGACTGCGATTCTTTTCAGCATTGTAAGCATTCAAATAGATGACAAAATAACAAATGGAGTATTTGTGTAACTCTTGCAGGAGCCGAGTAACAAGAGGACTCACAACACAGGAGCTCGAGTCGCTCACTCGCATTCACAGTGTGACGTCACGGCGACACATGGGCCACCACAGACAGACGTTGGGCGCGCGCCAGTGACGTCATCTTTTGTACAAAGATTAAAGCCGACGCTGCACGTGTGAGCGCAATTTTGTGGACCCGAACCAGTGACGTCACCACCCGGGGCTCCGAAGCGACCCCGAAAGATGGAAGCCGCGAAGTTTTGTTCGATGTGTACCCCGTCGACGAGCAGGTAGGGAGGCCATCATTGTCATCTCCGCCCAAATCGATTGGGGGAAAAAATGTTTTGTTTTAGTTTTTTTGTCCAAAAAAAGTGTGTGCAAAATATTCACGTACTGATATCTCAAATGAAAAACTGAAATACATGTTTCTGTTGTGTGTATGAGAACGTATCAGTTTTCGTGAGAGGTAACGCTGACTTATGTGCTGGAGACCACTCTTACAGTTAACAGGCGGCTGTCTATTACAATATACAATATACAATTAAACGTGCTCAAGTAGGATCACAAAATTAATCGTGTTAAAAAAAAAGTCCAGATTGAACTGCTGTATTTCTGTAATATTCATGTCGACCGCAAATAAGACGACGTTTACATCGTTCAGCCAAAGTGCCACTGAAGTCGTGTTTCGAACTTGTCAACTGTCAAAACAAATGAAATTGATGACGTTTCTGCAGTTTCACATCAGTCTTGGAGGCGTCTCCGAGTGCATGTTTCAAGATGTTCTATGTCCAAACAAATCAAGGAGACACCATTTGGGCCGTTTGGCTAGTTGCAGTCCCATCTAGGTCCTGCAGATGTTGTTAGCGCATATTTCAAACTTTTGTCAACCGTCAAAACAAATCAAGACGGCGTTTATGCCGTTCCACTAAAGTCCCTCAAACGTTGTCTGTTAGCTTGAATTTCAACCTGCTGTCAAGTGTCAAAACACATCAAGAAGGAACTGGGAACACCCTTCATCTCGTTGCAGTTCCACTTAAGTCATGTCGACATCATTGGCTAGTTTTTAAACTTTTCAAACAAATAAATGTTTTTCCCGTTTGGTTAGTTGCAGTTCCCCCCCATGTCCTGTAGGCGTCAGTAGTGTGCATTTCAAATACATGTAGTGTTACATTGTCAAATAAAATCAAGATGACATTTGTACAATTCAACTATAAGTCCCGGAGGTGTTTTCTTGCGCATGTGCATCTTGGTTAGATACACCGATCTCATTTTGCGCTAAATCTCGATGGTAAGGCTCTTGCTCTGGCCAAGCCTAATAAAACTACCCAGGGCGACGAAATTGTGTCCAAATGGACCGGTATATGATCATCTTTGACCTCAGCTAGCTCAGCACTTCCTAAAGTAAAATTCGGTTTACCTTTTAGCAACGTCGCTCTTAAAATGAGCAGTTAGATGGGCGAGGGAGAGAACACAACCACTTTCTGTATAACCAGCGTTGGGTCGCGCCACTGGACATAAAACAGCCAAACGTAACGACAGCCAACAGCACCCAAGATTGACTTGAATGTGTCATTCTGTTTATATACAGTACATTGTGTCAGTGAAAAGATGAGTTGTGTTTTGGAGTCTTGAGTGTTTATAGCAAACAGTTTCGGTTCTTGTCACAATAAGAGTGTGAAGTTGACAACGAAAGGGAAGCGAAAACAAATAAGACAAACATTTTTGTAGTCCAAGCCTTAAAACGGATCACATTTTACTCCAGTACATATTAAATTTCAGTTTGTGCCCCCCTCCCCCTCCCCACACACACACACAAAAATCACAAAAGACATTATTAGCATGTGCTAACTAATGCTGTCAAAACTAAGCTGCCCTCACAGTGGCCGAGTAGCTACAAATCGTAGCGACACAGTTTGCATTATTTTTATTCGCCAACTACCTAAATGTCTGTCCCTGTAGTCGTATTTCTTCTGCTACATGCGAATATCCATTTCGTAGCTTAGCATGAAGCATCGAAGCATTTCTGATTAACCTTCAGTCTGCTACCATTTAGCCTGTTTTTCCCCTTTTTTTTTTTTTTGTTGAATGATATGGCTTGGATGTTCGTTTTCATAAAAGTAGACATTTTCAAAACATTTATTTATTGGACTTTGGATGAGGAGTCCTCAGCCTGCAGCAAGAGTCCCAAACCCGAGCGTAACATTTCCCCGCTTCCAGCAGACCCGAATAAACGCAGCCAGCTACTCCTTCTTGTAGTTCTCCTCCAGCTTCAGCTTTTCCGCGTTGTTGAGGAACGCGGCGTCGCTGCTGACCTGAACCTTGTCAAAGAAGTTGAAGTCTGCCACGTATCTCCCGCCGGCCGTGGCGAAAATCACCGGCTTGAACTCGTAGCCCCAGAGGATCTCGCCCGGCACGTAGGACGTCCTGCTTTGAGTCGTCGCCGCCGTGGACTCCATGGTGGCGTTGAGCGTCACCAGCAGCTCCATCTCGCGGCTGTGCAGATTTTCGGCGCTGAGCCCGGCCAAGGGGCTGCGCTCATCCAGGATGTGGTAGAAAGTGAGCGGGAGGATGAGGAACGGGCACTCGCTGCTGGAGTCCACGAAGAAGTTCACCGAAGTCTGGTGGACTTGGGTCTTCTCGCCCTCTTGGGTGACGTTGGCGTGGAAGAGCTTGCCGGTGAGCTGGCACTGGATGAGCGGACTCTTGCGCATGTTGGCGACCTGAATCATGAGGCAGAGTTGCCCCTGCCGGCGGCACACCACCGCGCAGCGGCTGAACTTGATGGTCTCGGCTCGCTTCTTGGGACGCGCCAACTTGGCCAGGAAGGCCCCCGTGACGAAGATCTCGGCCAGCCCGGTGATGACCAGCTGGGCCACCAACGTGAAGATGGCCAGCGGGCAGTCCTCGGTGATGTAGCGGAAGCCGTAACCGATGGTGGTCTGCGACTCCAGAGAGAAGAGGAAGGCCCCCGTGAAGGTCTTGACGTTCTCCAGGCAGGGAGTGTGGTTGGAGCTGAGGGTGGCCTCAAAGTCGCCGTTGCCCATGCTGATCAAGTAGAAGAACACGCCGAAGATGAACCACGTCATGATGAAGGTGGAGGCGAACAGGGTGAGCTTGTAGCGCCACTTCATGTCCACCACCGTGGTCCAGATGTCGTGCAGGTACAGCTTGACCATGCCCTCCACGTTGTTGATGCGCACGTTGTTGTGGCCGTCTTTGGACACGATGCGCCGACGGACTTCCGCTTTCCTCACCGCCATCACGCTGCAGGTTTAGATGCGGCCTCTCTTTACGACTTTAGGACGAACTGGAAAAAAAAAAACAGCAATAACTGCGTTAAGAATCACTGACCGCATTTCTTTGGCTTGTTGTCGTGCCAGTGAAGTCACTTTTAAACGGTTTTGACCTGTTGTAGTTCCCCCCAAGTCCTTAAGGGGTCACTCGCGCACTTTCAAACTTGTCGAAATAAATAAAAAAATGACGTTTGGCCGCTTAGCTAGCTGCGGTTCAACTTGAGTCCTGTAAGTGTCAACAAATCAGAAAGATGACATTTCTGCGGTTCCTCCGAAGTCCTGCAGTCAGCGGCGCATGTTTGAAATTTGTTGACTGTCAAAAAGTAATCGACACAAATCCAGAAGACGACATTAGCTATTTGGCTATTTGGCTTGTCGCGGTCTTGCTTAAGTCCTCGTAGCTCGCGCACGTTCTCCATCACTGTTGTCCACTACACAAGTCGATAACGATGCAGTTTGACTCGTTCTACTTCTGTCCTGTTGGTGGCAGTAGCATGTATTTTCAACTTGAACTGACACACAAGTATAGCTAGCTGACACACAAGTATTCACTGTAAATAATTAGACGATAAGCTACTGTAGAGTTTGACCTGAAGAAATAGTCAATTAGTTCCAGCTGTAATCACTCAAGGGTTAAAAATTAAACTGTAAAAATACAACAAAGTGGGAATATTTTTTTTCCATTTTACAGTATTTGCCCCTCTACATTTTTTTAATCATCTGCGAAAATGCTAATCAGTGCAGTCTACTTCAAAAAAAAAAAAAAAAAACTAAACTAATTTGGAAAAAAAACCCACTGCTGTTGAGTGCACCCACGGCCCCTCTAAAACTCATTAAAACAAATTGCAATTCAATTACTTTCCGAAATCGTTTGGCCCTGTTGTCGAACTGCCTCAATATAGTCTTGCTTAGCTGCTACCATATATTTTCTTCCAGATAATAAAAAAAAAAAAAAAAAATCACATAATTTTGAAAAAGGGACGCCTCCCAGAAGTCCCCAAATGTGTTGGGTCCAGTCCGTCTTGCGTCAACGATTGCCCTTTTTTTGGATGGGGGGGGTTGAAAGGTAATTTTAGTGTCGTAAACCATTGCAGGAGAACATAGTCCGAGATCGTGCTGGTGAATTTGTGGCCTTTCTCACCTTTTGAACGCGTCGTCTTCTTGGAAGTCCTCCCGTGCGTAATGACGCTCGTCCGTCAACATCGCCACTCGGTTGTCGTCGTCGTCGTCGTCGTCCAAGGAGCTTCTTTTTCCTTTTGTCCCGCCTCGCCAAGTGAACTTTAGCACACTGTGGAAATGATCCAGTAATTCCCCCTCCTCCCGCCTCTCCTCTCTTGTACCTGTCCACCTGGAGGGGGTGGGGGGCAAAAAAAAAAAAAAAAGCCCCTCCGGACAGACGTGATATTTTGGCATTTTTTTTGTACGCTTGTTGTGGCTTTAAACACCGGCCCAGATTTACGTCAATCCTACTCCGAAGGTCACCAAGTAAATGCTAAATAGTGGTCCTGCAATCAAAAACGTTATTCTTCAAAGGTTACTAGTGGGGTGTGTGACCCAAAAACAAGTTTGAACCGGAGGATGTTATTATTATTATTTTTTTTAAATTTAAGATCAGAATCGTTCCACTTTGAAATATATTGAGACCCGTATCGGATCATCATTTATTGGCGGGATATATATTGGAAGGAAATCGCACATTTACAGTACTGACAAGTTAATTCAAACGTTTGTAGGATGACAGCAAAAAAAAAAAAAGTAACTGCATCATACCCCCTCAGTTGAGCCGTCCCCTATCCGATCACATCGTAATGAGTCGAACGGAATTGTTCCACTTTCAAATCGAATCGTCCTCTGAATGGAAGATTGCCGTGTGCCTTTTGCTTTTATTTTATTTTTTTTTGCGCAATGATTTTAAGGGAAGATACACAGGAATGTTCAGGGACATTTCCGCAGCGTCCCAATACATTTGTTATAGTCATTCTTTTTTTTGTAAGTTGAGTTTTAGCTTGTAGAGCAATTTTCTTTTTTTTTTTTCAAGTCTTTGTTGGTGGTTAGTCATGCTAAAATGTTTCTTAAACATTGCCTGACAGTCAGTCAAAACATTTATGATGGAGACAGTTTGACCCAGGGTCATATGAATTGCGTTTGAAATGAGTTGCTACGGGAAGAAAGTGTTGGAGAATCTGAAGGAAAAAAAAAAAGGAAACAAACAAAAAGTGCTTGTGTTTTTAACTGTCAAATGCCATGTGGAGAAAAACAAAACACAACACTTGATCTCACGTCACTTGTGCTCCTGTCGTCCCACTTGATGACCTTGAAGGGCCAGCTTTGTTATTAACCACCTTGTTATTGGCTACATTCCTTCAGGTTGTGTGTGTGTATGCGTGTGTGTGTGTGTGTGTGTGTGTGTGTGTGTGTATGTTACACACAAAGGCTTAACACTGCCCCGTTTCCGTGTTGCTTATCAAAGCCACAGGGTCATTGTACTCTGCGTACTTTCAGATAAAATAGTCAGCTTCCTTTTGAGGCCTCCCGGTATTCATAAAACGGAAGGCAAACTGCAAAGCAGTTAAAAAAATAAAATAAAAAAAAGCAGCACCCCTGCAGTACGGTTCAGTTGCATTCAACTTTTCAACTCAATTTATTTGCATTTAATCTTGAAGTATGCATTTCAAAATGGCAACCACTTTTCATGGACGAGCCCCCCCCAAAAGTTCTTCGACTTAACTCCCGTGTGTCATTTCCAACTCTAAAGCTATCCATGTCACAATCAGATACTTGCCGAGGTTATAGATATATACAAAAGAATTGTCAAAATACATTCCCGGTTCATGCTCATTCGAAACAGATTGATTGACAATCAAGAAACGGTGAACGTCCAAGAGCATTTCCGGTTGGCGATTGGAGAATACTGAAACAATTGGCGCCCCCGCGCGGCCGTTTGCGAGATTGCGCATTAGCGGAGGGTTTCTTGAGGTTGCGCGTTGGCGGCGGCGGCGGCTCGCAGGATTCCCCGCAGCACTTTGTAGTGGGCGAGGGGCTGGTTCTCCTTGGGCGGGTAGCAGGGTCCCATCTCGGTGGCGTACGCATACGGAAAGCGCAGCACCCAAAGGCCGTCGGCTGGCAGCACCAAGTCCGTCTGCTCCGGGTGGAACACGGGGCAGGGCGGCGGACCGGGCTGCACCTGCGAAAGACATGAATGTCATGAGAATTTGTCATTTTGCGGCCATTTTTTTTTTTTTTTTTGCAGGGACGTCCACTTTTTATGTGTACAGAAAAATTGTAGATTGTAGATATTCAGGAGCCCCTCCAAAATTAATGTTACAGAGTTTGGAGGTGCATGCTTTTTATTTGATTGTATTCTCTGTGCTTCTCCCTTCAAGAAAGCCGTTGAAGATTGGTCGAGCGTTTACCTGCGGGTTGAGGGTGACCTCCAGCGGAGCGTCGGGCACCACGATGAAAAGCCGCAGCAGCTGAGCAAAGTGCGGCTTGACCCCTCGCCCCTGCGAGGGCGACGGCACGTAGAGCGGCATGTCGCCGTTGAGCACCCTGCCGGCGGGCTCCTTGGCGCCGCCCGGTCCCAGCACCTTGACGATCTTGTCGGGCCCCGAGCCGATGAAGCGCCGCCCTCGGCCGTCCTCGTACTCGAAGCCCACGTAGGCCCGCGCCGTGTCGTCCCGACGCCGGCTCCGACTGGGCCCGCCCGCGCCCCCTCGCTTTCCCACCAGCATCTTGTTGGGAGCCGGCCAGGAGGACGCGCCCCCGTCCAGAGGCTCGGCCGGGTCGTCCTCGGAGCGGGAGCGGATCACCAAGTCCCACGGCAGCAGGAAGGAGGCGCCGGGGAGGAAGCCGGGCTGCTCCAGCCCCTTGTGGCAATTGTACGACTTGGCCGGGCCCAGTTTGACCAGCGACCAGCTGGAGAATTTCGGCAGGAGGCCTTTGGGGCAGCCCGAGTGCATCATACCCGGGAGGTACTCCACGGTGGAGGGCTGGCGGTCAGCCAGGCTGGGACGCTTCTGCTGGACTTGGCCGCCGTCGGGGGCGGCGGCGGCAGCCGAGTCGCCGTCCGCGTAAGGGCCCAAGCTGTCGGTGGACTGGCCCAGGCTGAGTGCCAGGCTCAGGCTGGTGTCGCCGGGCGTGTGGCTGTGGGCGGCGCCGGGCTCCTTCAGACGGTCGGCGTCGGCCTCGCACGGGGGGCGCTGCGCCCGGTTGCTGGCCGGGGCCGGGTCGGGAGTGCTCGGCTGGAAGATCGGGAAGTTGATCCGCTCCAGTTTCCCGCAGCATTTCTCCTCCAGGGCCTGCACGACCACAACGATGGGAGGTAAGAGCTCTTTGCACAACCAAGAAATTTGGGGGGGAAACGAGTGTGACATTTTCTGCGTCAAAAATCACGCATTCTTTACTCTTTCCAAATTTGCATCGAAAATTAAAAGCGCCAAATTAAAACCAAATATGCAGATGTGTGTGTGTGTATAATTAACCGATAGATGAAAAGCGTACATTTCCAAATGTTATCATTCAAGACCGATATTTTTCAATGAGAAGACAATAACATCTCCGTTGGCCACTCCAGACCTGGTAAAACTCGTAGTTTGCCGCCTGAACGTCAAAGGGGTCCTCGCGGGGAGCCTGCTTCCTTCCGCAGTTGCAGGAGCCAGTGGAGCGCCCCCTGCTGTTGTGGTTGAGAATGGGCGGGTTGTGATCCATGTCTGTTGTCTCTCCTAGCAAAATTGAAAAATTGCTGTTGCATCCGGACCAAAATTTTGCAGGAGCTTGTTGCCTGGCTAACTTGAAGCGAAGAGAGGAAAAAAAAAAACAAAACAACTTGGGCTTACCCGGTTGTGGCAGAAGGTGAAACTTGTGAACGCAGTGCTGGTCGGAGAGGCTGCGCTCCTCGCACAGCTGGTGCCCGTTGCTCCAGAACTTGTAGCAGTCCTCGTGGACCTGCAGGGCGTAGCGCTGGAAGGCCACACCGCGTGCGTGCTGACTGTAGACACGCAGCGCCTGCGCAAGCTGGTTCTTGTGCACGGCCGTGGTGTAGTTGTGCGGCAGGTTGGCCTGGTAGGCGCTGTGGGCCAGAGGCAGCGCCTTCTGGCACCGGTTGTCCGAGAACTTGGCGTCGGCGTCCAGAAACCCGTCCAGCACCTTCAGCTGGACCTGAACCTTGGCCGCCAGCTCGGCCGTGTCGTCGTCGTCGCCGCCGCCGCCGCCCACCAGCGCCTGGTGGAGCTTTAGCGCCACCTGTGCCGGTTTCGGAGAGTAAAAACCATTTTCAATTGAGTCGGAAAGGTTACTGGTAGGGCCCGGCCGATTTAATTGGTGAGCTGATTTTATCCATCCAGTAGCTGAACCGCTTTATCCTCGTGCACAAATAACAAAGAAAAAAAAAAAACATTGTCAAATGTTCTGCCTGTCGTGTTACAGGACCAAGAAAAAAGTTTTTATTCATAATGCAGTTATTTGATCAACCAGCTGGTTATCAGCTGCGACCTCCAAAAATCCATACGGTTGGGCCCCCACGGCTCACACTCGTGCTCAAAAAAGCTTCGATTGATTTATTTTTTTCGAAGGGGGTGGGGTGTCGGTAGACTTTATATCTGACCTGCGCCCACTTGGAGTAGGATGGCAGCTCAAAGTGGCACGGTTGCGGGTTCCGTCCCACGCTGTCGTCGAAACCCTTTTTGGTCAGAACCAGCTCCACGTGCTGCCACAGAAACTCCTTCAAGCTGCAGTCGGCCGGCACCGCGCCCCCCACAGCCGCCACGCCCGACTGCTCCGCCGCGCCCTGCCGGGCCGAGCGCCGCATCTGTTGGTAGCGGCGAGGGCCGGACACCAGCGCGCCCGAGTCCTGCTCGCACAGGATGCAGTTGGAGCGCAGCTGGCTCAGCAAGGCACCCACGGGGTCCTCGTCTGAGGCGGGCAGCACGTAGACGAAGGCCTGGTTGGCGGGCACGGTGAACAGGCAGTTGCTGCTCTGGTTGGTCAGCACGCGACTTTTGCGGAAGATGCGGTAGATTTGGTCCTCCAGAGCGTGTTGCAGGCGCCGCCGGGGCGAGTGCTTTTTGGGCTTGTCCGGGTGCATGCTCGCCTCGGAGCCGTTGGGCACCTGGAGAGGAACGCATCAAGAAACGTTAGCTGCTTTTTTTTTTTTAAAAGCAAACACAAAGTCCATACTGTAATGTGCGGGCTGAACATTTTATGGCATGTGTGGTGTGCATGCACATGGTGGACCTTGAGCGTTCCGCTCATCTGGAAAACGAAGAGGAGCCGAGGCGGGCACGGCCGACAGTTGACTTTCCACTCCTTGGACACCGGGCAGTCCTTGACGGCGGCCCGGAGGAGGGGCAGCGCCTTCTGCCTCAGGGCGTCCAGGGCTCGGAAGAGACGGTCGTAGGTGACGTCGAACGTGTGGTTGGGGTGGACGAGCAGCAGGACGTGACACACGGAGAATAAGTAGAGCAGGCCGAGGCAGTGCTGCCGCTCCAGCCCCTTCCAGAAGTCGTGCGCGTCGGCGTGGCCGCTGCCCGCGCTCGGGGATCGGCAAGCCCGCAGCAGCAGCTGGCGGCCGTCGCACACGGAGGTGAGCAGCAGATACAAGACGCGGTTGTCCGGGTTGTACAGCGCCTGGATGCCGCCGCATCCGGTGCCCCCGTCGTCCGCTCCGCCGAACGCGGAGAAGACGTGTTTGTCCGCCAGGGTGTTGACGAGCGACTCCTTGAGGGCGCCCAGCTGCATGTTGCTTTTGCCGAAGATTCCGACCACGCACAGGCCGTCGTCCCGGTGATCGGCGTCCTCCGAGACGCCCGCGCGGAGGAGCGCCTCCAAGCTCACGGCGGCTGCCATGTTGTCCGCCTTCATTTTGTTTTGGACCGACCAAAACAAAAAGAGCGAGGGGGCATCAAAATAGTGACACACCGACTCTACTTCTGGGTTCGAGAGCTAAAATGTCCGACTGGATACAAAGGAGACAAAAATGTACACAGTTCCTAAACGCGTAAATTTACTACACGGTTTATGTAACATGTTTCGACTACGACGACGTTAATGTCATCAAAAGGTTTTTGCTCTAGCAATAGTATGTCATCAACAACTATAGAGATTGGAGTGTCTTTATTTGTGAGACTAAACAAAATAAAACTGATAAATGTTCGTATATATTTTTTACGTTTCTTTTCTGGACCAGATTATTATTATTATTATTACTACTACTAGTTTTAACCTGAAATATATTGCTTCTTGTATTCTCTTTGTCCGTGGACATTACAAAAAAAAAATTAATACTGTACCAAGAATGGCAAATGTGCGTGCGCGTTCTCGCCCTGCGCGAAAACGTCACCCGTGACGTCACGTCCTTCCGATCCGACGAAATCCCAGCAAGCGCGGCGCGCTCCCACTCGGTGGTGAATGGGGGCAGTCCAACACTTCGCCAAATCAGTTCGCTAACACCTCCCTTGTCTCTTCGCTCCACACGCAGGTAGTATACCCTCCGCCATCGGGCGCCAGCAAGCTCGGAAGCTCGCCCCCGCCCCGAAAAACAAAATTGCAGCGTCGACTTCGGGCCAGCGTATTGCCGCTTGTGTTTCCAGCCGAGCGAAGCGAAGCGACGGGCGGAGCTGCGAGTGCGAGCGTGTCCAGGAATGAGCAATGATGGCCGGCTGTGCAGCAGAGGAGAAAACCTTCCGACGGTTCCTGGAGCTCTTTCTCCGCGAGATGAGCCCTCCTCTGCAGGACAGCGACCCGCTGCCCTCCCGCCCCTTGACCGACTTGGTGTGCGAGGACGAGGTGGAAGGGGAATGCCTCGATTTGTGTCTGCAGCACCTCTACAAATAGTTAAGTGGACACTTTTCTGCTTGATATACGTGCATGTTGCTCGTTTTTAGGGTGAAGCCGTGGAAAAGGGCCGGGGGGGCCACCCGGGCTGGGTGTAGTTCACATGCCCGCTAACCTCCCAACCGCGCTGGGTGTGTCCCCTCCCCCCAAAAGAGTTGCATAATGTTTTTGTTTTTTTGAAAATACTGTATTCGTTCAGTTGCTCACTTTATTCTCAGCCGTGCTGCAGAGCCACTTGAGGAGGGAGGGGGGGGGGAACCAAAGGTGAACCCCCGATTTTGCGTAACATGCCGACGTCATTGCACAGGAGGGGGTGGGGGGGAGGAAGACCATCATCTTCTCAGAGGCTAAAAATAACCCCAGCGTTTCAGTTATTTGCCTCCATTTGGCAAATTCCACACAGGAAAAATGCAACACAAGATGCATTCTTGATGCACTTCTTACATAATGTAGTGTGCAGTTCAAACTGGATTAAACTGCAAGAGTGTGTGTGTGTGTGTGTGTGTGTGTGAGCACACTTGGCAAAAATGGCAGAGCAAAAAAAGTGAGAAAATGAGATGCTGGCCTCGTTTCGAATCCAAAATAGGTGCCGGTAGAAGTGTGCTGGCAAGGCAAGCACTCATCTAGGGCACCCGCACCGCACTCGTGTCCGCAAAGGAGTGAGCTTTTTTTTTTTTCCCTCTCTTTTAAACATCTCGTGGGCATGTGGAGGTGCTCTGGGGTACTCCAGCGGCGTTGCAGAGCATGTGTGTCAGGGGTTAATAATGAAACTCACAGGGGACGAGTAGGTGGTTTGTAACATGCAAATGCACCCATCCATTGATTTTCTATTGCAGTTGTCCTCATTAGAGTCGCACCTTAGATGGAGTCTAGGCCAGCTGAGGTTTTGGCGAGAGAACTGTAATCAGCCCGGGACTTGAGGCTAGTAGATCACGGGACGCTTACAGATAGACAGACGAGCATCCACACTCCTAACTGAAACCTAACCTACCAGTCGTGGAGAAACAACCGAGGAATCTGTAAGAGTCGTCGATGAGAGCTGAGTTGAGAGAATTAACACCGCAGTCAGTCAGTCGGACGGACGTGCGAAATTGTCTGTTCCACGATTTGGAGTTTGGCAGTCTCGGGTGTTATTGAGAGGGTGTCGGAGCAAATTGGACGCATCCTGCGCAGGCTGTTTGAGTTCATCCGAAGTTGTCCACTTTAAGCACAACGTGATTAATGTCTGTGTCTGCTCTGTCAACAAAATTTGAGTGATGCTAGTAAGACCTTCATTTCTAGATTTGCGCTTTGAGCCTAGAACCTCTTGACCGTGAGGCAGGCATGCTAACTGCTAGCACACCATCTCGTAATCCGCTGTAACATCCTATTTCCCGTCAAGGCTATCACGTTAGCATTTGGCTTCAACATTGTGCGGAAGAGACCTTGAAGGCAGGCGGGCCGTTTCCTTCCTGACCAGCGCCACCGCGTTATTATTGTGTGGAACCCCAAAGCGCGACTCCACCCTCTTCGCTTCCTCCGTCGGGGTGACGACAAGCCCTGGCTCGTTTGGGGCCACGACCGGCGGCCGGGTCGACTTCCTGTTCCCGCTTCTGCGGTCATGCATCACAAATAGTGTTGTTGTTGTTGTTCCTGGTGTTGCTCATTTGATTCAGTCCCCTTTGCATCGTTATTGAACTCGTCTCAAAAAGTTACAGGTGAAGTACTTCTCGCTCTTCTCTATAAAGAGATGAATGGCAAAATTCCAAATCTTTTTATTTTCTCCAAGGACATCTCTGGCTTTCTGTGACTCTTCCAGTCCTTCTGTATCTCTGTTGCAAGCTGCTGATGAACCGCATACTTTTGGCCTGTTTTGCTGCCACTTCTCTTGCCATCCCCCACTCGGGCTTTCAAGTCAATCCGGGCAGGAGGAGGGGGGGGAAGAGAAGAGGCGGTCAAACAGGCCAAAAAACAGATTTCTGTTTTATCAGCAGGTTGCAACAGAGCAAGAGAGAGCGAAGCGAGCTCGAGACTGGACGAGTCACAGAAAGGTTCATCGGTCGGGGATTTTGTCATTCAGCTCCTTTTTCTAAACCACCAAAGTTGTGCAAAAAGTATTAAAAACATTTCCAAAAGGTTAAATTCAATTGGCCTGCAAAGATCATCCTGAAATGTTACCCCGAAAGCCCGATAGCTCCACTTTTTTCTTTGCAGTGAAGATTCTTTGGCCCGGTCATGTGCCAGTCTTTGGTTTGGGCAAACAAAGTTGGAAAAACATTGGCCTTTTGACTGAGCTGTCGCCCATTGAGCGGGCGGGGAAACCCTGATGTCAGCGAGTCTCCGAAACGCAGTTCTGGCTCAAGTTGCTTCGGCCGCGTTGGACGCGGCCCAGTCTGGCTTTTCGAACGGGCTTCCCACCAAAATTCTTCCGTTTCGATCCAGGGGAAAACTTCATTCGTTCGTTGTTTTATTTCTGTCTTCTGCCTCTCTCTCTGGCTGAGCAAAAAGCATTTTTGACCATCTGGTGTCTGCGAAGTGGTTGTCGAGTGGTCCCGGTGAAATGAAGGTCAGCGGGATTCAGGAGCAATCAACCCTGGAGTCTGATTATCAAATTAAAACAGTGAATTGTGTTTCCTAAAATAGTGCCTGGGGGCGTTTATTCACACCACTGCAAGTGGAGGAGGCAGACATTAGAACTACAAAAACCCTCTGATCCCCAAAACGGTTAACTAACCTTGCAAAGTGATTTCTGCAGTCCCCCGTAAAAGCAGAATTATCTTTGTCTCCAATCAAGGGAAGGCATTTGAAAACATCTGCATCCTCAAGATGTTTTGCTGACTAATTTCGGAGCAAATAAGCGACCGAATCATTGATTTGCATGTACATGCTGTGCGCGGTCCGGTTTTTGCACAAAGTGACTGAAGAGTTGAATATCGATTTCTATATCCAAGTCATCAGTTCATTGAAAAAAAATTAAAATCATTAAAAATCATCGGATGAATCGATTCCTGAAATAATTTTTGTTTGCAACTCTAATTTCCCGTTATGGGCATCTGAGAAATGATTTTCAAAAGCACACTTAATGGGCGGGCGGGCTCCTTATTTGCTCTCCAAATTCTTCCAAAGTCCCCAAACACTCGAGTCCGTCAACACGTCCGTCAGCGTTGAGCAGCGTTGTGCTGGAAGGAAGCCGCCAAACAACAACACGCATCACCAATGCGTTCGCTTTGACTCAACCTTGCATCGCCGCCGACAATAGTTGCCACGGCAACAGCCCGGCCGCCCTCTCGGGAAAAGCAATTATAGGTCAGCCGAGCGCCTCGCTAATGTGCTTGGGATGTAAACTTTACTGTGAGTCGTGAGTTGCACATTCTGTGCTTCTGCTTTTTTTTTTTTTTTTGGCTCGGCTTGTCTTGTTTCCGCTTTTTCTTTTCGAACTTCTCCATAGCCAACGACAAAATCCAATAAAAGTATTTTTAGCGCTGACCACTTTGCAGTAGGAGTACGCGTACCGGGGGGGCGGCGGCCAATAGCGAATACCAATATTTGATCACGCCGTGATGTCGGCCAATTGTGATGAAACGCTTTTATCGGCCAAGAACACGTGAACGCTTTTCGTGAACACGCCAAAGGCGAGACTCCCAACGTGACACTTTTTACGATATCGACTCATCAGTGGCCATCGTTCGTTAAGTTGTCTCGGTTGTTTTCCCTTTGCCCGCGCGCGCTTCGTTGCCGTTCCCTCGTGACTCGCGGGGCTTCTTTAGCGTGAAAACGCGCCGGCCTACGCGGACGTCTAATGGCTAGCGCTGCGAGTCGCAGGCAGCGGGTCTGCTGATTCATCCGACGCGTCATTAGTTTGTCTCCGGGCTGAACGGCTAATAATAGAGTTCTGCGAGAGGAGAGTTCAGCGGTTCAATGGATGCGGAGGCCGGCTGATGGATGTGACGTTGACGGAACTGCGTGGAAATCGGGCCGGTGAGCTTCAAAAGTCGATCTCTGGTGATGGCAGAGGATATGTTCCACGCATCGGGTTGCCACAGCGCTGCCGTAGATACTCTTCGTTAGCCCGTCTATGGTGTTTCGCATCATGTGCTAGCATTAAGCTAGCAGAGTTGACTTGAAGCCTCTTTTTGGCCCATCGTTTGTTTAATGTCTGCCGAAGCGACGCTTGTTGCAAAGTGGCTTTCGTGGGGGAACCACCAACAGGCTTGCTTCATGAGGATTTTCTCAGGCGGTTGGGACGCTCTTGCGCCAAATATTGATGTCGTCGACCTGATCTATTCGCTCGCTCCGGAGGCTGTTTGGACAATGAGCAAGGGTTTGTTGTTGTTTTTATTCAGACAGGATATAAACAGCGAAGACGATTTTGACAGCAAAGCGGAGCATCTCACGTGTATGGCAATGAAGTGACCCCCTTTTCGAGATGAACTAGTTTCACACTCGAGCGGGCCCCCCCCCCCCCATGTGGCCTTCAAATAAAGTCCCGGATTTCGTTTTTTACCGAGACATAATTCAAAAGAGTTTTGCTCATGGTTTGTTTTTTTCCTTGTGGGCTTTGCTTTGTTTCTGCAGAGATCCGAATTCAAATAGAAAATTCTTTCTGAACAGATAAAGAGGAAAAACTGCAAATTCACGGTTTGGCATTCCTCAATTTGCATAAAAAAAAAAATGAACTCCTCTTTTTTTCTTTTGTGCCATCTGGTAGCATCTTGTTCTTTATGTTTCATTGAGACATATGCAATACTCTGCCATCATCTTGTGGCACCTTTTTGGAGGAAAAAAAGTTTATTTAAAAAAAAAAAAAACTAACTTGGTCCACGCATACCTAGGTAGCACATAAACAAAAACAAAAAAAAGGACATCCAGTGTCCGTTTGTACTTCTTTCCCTCGTCTGCGCGTAAACCAGCAGTACATTCCGGTACTTGGAATGTGAGGACTCAAGTCCTTTTTTTTTTTCCCCTTCACACGGCCATCTGTCTGTCTGTCTGTCTGTCTGCTGGCTTTTCACTGTTTAATCGGAGCACTAAGAGGCCGGGAGATTTGATCCCCGAGAGAGCGTATCCGCTCCGAGGCGGCTGTGGGCCTTTCTGGAGCAACTTTTTGCAAAAAAAAAAAAAAAAAAAAACCTAAATTGAAGCACCCCTTTCCTTTTCCTGCAGAGGATTTCGGGCACGCAGTATGAGAAGGCCAGCTGACAGCTCGCCAAATCTAAATCCGCCGTCGTCCTTTGACCGTGGCCACACTTCAAGTGGGTTACCCTGCTCGATGCCCCGGGCTATTTTCTGGGCTACTCCAGTTTATAGGCGGGGGCTTGAAACCAGTTGACCCACTTTAACCCCTCTGGAATCATCAGCACTCATCAGTCAACACCCCCCCCCCCACCTGCTCCCCACCTACAAATCACCTGCAAAGATGGATGGAACATTCTGACCATTAAACACCACTGTTCCAAATGTATGATGTTGTGGCTTTTGCTGGCGCCATCCAATGGCGGGGCTCTGAAGTACACCTTTATCTGCAATTTTGACTTGGAAATTTCGGCCCGTTCGGTTTTTATTGCTGGATGCTTTTAACTGGAACTGATCAAGTCAACTGGAGGAGGCGGGACAAAAGGCACCTGGAGAGATGTCGGGGAAATAATCAAGTTACGGTCTTCTGTTTTTGACCCGATTTTCTGTCCAAAGTGTTCCTCCAGAAGGCCTTTTTTTTTTTCTGTTGACACAAAAAAAAAAAAAAAATTGAAACTTCTACGGTGCGTTTTCCTCTTTGAAACATTTTGATGGGAATCTTGTCATGTTGCTCCGTGAAGAGCACCTTTTCTTTTTTTCCGGCGGGCTAGCCCGGCCCATCCTTTGGAAGTCAATGGCTGGCGTAATCCCTTAATCAGAGTGTCTCGATCGGGATTCGCGCCGGCTACTCGGTCGCTGGAAATTGACAAGCCTTACGTATTTCCCCACAAAAACATTTGGGTCAATATGGCACACGGGTCTCAAATTCTTGGCTATTATTCGGGACGGAGATTGAGAAGATTCCGGAGGCGACCGTCGTGAAAATGAGAACTCGGGTACCTTGTCGAGTAATTCAGTCCGTGGCCACACTCGTGCTACTCGATTGAACTGAATGAATCGGCAAAGCGTAACCTGCCAGTGCAGCGCAGATGACCTTCGTGGCGAGTAGAAAGCTAATCTTGAATGTTCAGTGAGCACACTTTTGTTTTCAGCCATGATGTCAAGACGTCTGCCTTTCGACTTTTCGTCTTGGACTGCTAGAGTCACTTTCGAGGAATTTACGACCGTCCTGTCTGGACATGTGGAAGGAAGGCTGAAGGGGGGAAAAAAACCACCAATGCTCTGACAGACGCTTGCAAACAAGCGTTTGTGCTGAGGCCTCGGTGAAAAGTCAAACTGCCATCGGCCATGTTTGACTTCAACGCAAAACTGTCATGTTGAGGTAGCGTGGAACTTCATTTTCTTCAGTTTTCGTCTTTAGTGACGTGCCCCACGTGCACAGAGCCACTTGACTTACTGACCAGTGAGATTCCATGGCCCGGTGATGAAGTGCTGCCTTTGTGGGTGAAAATGAGATTCATGCTTTGCTGTCTTCGTGGGGGCGGCTTCGCCGCAAGTGCTCTCTCTCTCTCTCTCTCTCTCTCTCTCTCTCTCTCTCTCTCTCTCTCTCTCTCTCTCTCTCTCTCTCTCTTCAACATGAAATTCCTTTTTTTTTAATGTATCAATCTACCAAAATGGTTGACATACTCTTAATGAAACTCCATGTTCTATTGCTCGGGCGCGAAGTGGGATGAAGGCTAACTGGTCTTTTCCAGCCGTGACTCACATGGCGTTTCTAAAGGCGGCGCCTTCATTAATTCCCACTCTGGAGAGTCGGCCCCATTTTTGGCAACACGGTGACCTTCATTAAAAAAAAAAAAGTGTGCAGTGTCCTCCTTTTCTTCCAGCTGCCG
>NW_017804842.1:912541-923139 GCF_001891065.2 Hippocampus comes
CCCCCACACCGCACTGCACTCAAAACGGTCATAATTCAAATGGTGAGTCATGCTCGACGTGGCTGGCAGGTGGCATGAATGCAAAGCAAGCCCTGCGTGTCTTCAACACAAGCCTGCAATCCTTCAGTCTTGCCCTTGAAGCGGCTGAGCAGTGGTGGTGGTGGTGGGGGGGGGGCACTCCCTTCCCTCCCACGAACAACTCTTCCCTGTACTGATCAAGTACATGTATCCGCATTCACATGTGGAGTATTAAAGTAGAAAATCAGGTGACCCCCCCCCCAGTCAAGTCTACTGTCGAGACTTGAAAGATCTGTTGAACCCCCCCCAGCACTGAACATTTTTGTGGCGCGTGTGGCCATCAAGCAGCAAAAAAAAAAAAAGCAAAATTACATGTTGTGTGGAGGACTAAAAAGGCGGCATTTAAGAGGCGGGCTTAATGGGAGCTATTCGGAGCCCCCCGCTCGACCCGAGTGCCGCCGGGATGACGTAACGTGCTTCCGCTTTGCGTGGGGCAGCGCTTGGCTAACTGATTGTGCCTTTTCCGGGGACCCTCGCCCCTTCGCTTGATTCCACTGTAACGCACCGCCTGATGTCGTCTTGTTTTCTAGTTTCCATTTTTTATTCTTGCTACTCAGCACAACCTCGAAGTTGCGCGTTGAGTCGAGCACGCGACGTCAATGAAGGCTTTTGTGCGACGGAATTCAACTGCTATAAAGTTCGTGTAACGTTCCTATTTTTTAAAGTGCCAGTGAGATGCAAAGTTCTTTCAAGAAAAACATTTTTCTTTGAACAAGTTCAGGTGGCGATCTGCCGGTCTATGGTTGCGATTGATCACAGCGTGACGTATTGAGCGTTTCTGATGATTCTCAGAGGCGGGCAACAATTGACGCACGGCGGAAGCCGGTCGCGATGGGGCACCCCGTGCGTGCCTCTCGCCAGCCGCAAGATGCTTCGAATGGCTGCGTTGTCGACTGCGCTGGGTTACGTCACTAAATAGCACAAGGTAACATCAATGATAAATGAGTCACTTTCGCTCTTAGAAATGGACTTTCTCTCTCTCTCTCTCTCGCTGGCTCTTGTATGGACCTCAAGACATCCATATATATACATACACACACACACGCACACAGACGAAAATGTGACAATACAGCTCTTGCATTGTGTAAGCGTATGTCATATTGTTCTTATTTTATGTTTGAGCATAACATATTATTTCATGTTAAGAATACCCAAATTATATTCTGTTGTTTAGTACTTGCTTGGACATGATTTTATGTTGATAGCTTCCGATTGGTTGAAGAAAAGGAAAGCAGGAAGTTTCCTTTCCATAAAGCTGCGTTCAAACGGAAGCCATCTCTCCTTTTGGCGTTTGGTCAAGTCGAGCCATCCATTCAAAAACAACGAAGCCCTCAATTTACACGTTGTTTGTGACTGCGGGGGTGTACCTAATGTTGTGGCCCACACTTGCCGCATCTCCCTGTGAGATTCCAAAGCAGCGCGTGGCCTCCGTGCGTGTGTACGAATGAATTCCTCGAACAGCCTTCTTTAAGGAGTCGCTCTTGCAAAAGATGAACTGGCCCTCTGCGAATTATGTAATTCTCCCCCCCCCCCCCCGAGAATAGCGTGTTCTCTCAACCCGGCGTCTGCTCCACACACGCAAACAACAAACGGCTCTTTGTTTTTCTTTTCAAAAATCGCCTTTTGATTGATTGGAGAGAAAGAGAGATGGAGAGTGGGGCGGGGGGGCGACGCTTTCACCTCATGAAGAAGAAAAACAACGCCGGCCTGGTGTTATGAGGACGGCCGACATGGGTGACCGTCTGTCAATTGGCTCTGTTGCCGTGGCAACAACCTTGATGCTCCGTTGCAGGGTAAAATCAAGCAAAAAAAAAAAAACCATGACCACCGCATCCGTGAGTCATCGGCGAACACGTACTCGCAGCCTCCTGAATGCGGCACAAAGCATCACGGGAGTGGTGGAAGTTTAATCAGTGAGGGAATGACAAGGTTGTTCAAAAGCAGCGGTGGGAACGAATGATGGCGACATTTGACGCAGCCCTGCGTGCAATTCGACAAAAAGAAACTTCAGTGGCACTGCGACTAGACATTTAATAAATAAAAATAATAAGCTTATATTTGGACACATTGTGGACTTGTCTAAAATAGAAATCCTGTGTCAAACCAGGGTAGACGTGCTAATGCTACTAGACTAGTTAAACTGATATGCTAACCGTGCCAGCCGAGATAAACGCACTTGCTAACTTTGGTAGGCAGTGTTCAGGTATTCTCAAACTTAGCTATTCCTCGGTAAACTTGGGATAACTTCTCCACATGCTCACATTGCCAGACTACTCGAGAAAACTCACGTGCTAACTCTGCTAGCTCAAGTAAATTCATGTGCTAACTTTGCTAACCTCTAATTTATTTTGCTAACTCCTCAAGCGCCGGTAAACTCGTGCTAACTTCCGTAACCTGGAAAAACCTTGGCTAACTTTGATCACCTCAGTAAACTCGCGTGAAGGGAAACCATTTATTAAACCTCGGCACATTTTATTTAGCCTGTGGCTCACACTACAGACATTTGAGCCCTTACTTCCTGCTAGTTCGAATCCCATAATGCTGTGCCTTTCATTTTGGCGTGTAGCCCAAAAGCACACAACACTTGGAAATGGAAGTACCGACACCAAGATGTTCTGTTAAATTGCATGTCGATGTACTTGTCAGTGTGCAATCTTTGCTAGGAGCCTGGGTTATCTCATGTGCTAAACTGTGCTAGCATATGTCAACTCCATGTGCTAGTTTCACTCAATTCTTGCTAACTAGGTAAGCTTGAGTCACCGGAAGTGCGAAGGCCTGCATTTCCTCACGCACTGCACTACGTTTAGCCTGCGTCAGTTCGAGACACACAATCGGTATCACCGCGTATCTTGGCGTTATGCTGACAGCGCTCTCGTGTCCATCTGCCATCTTGGTCACGCTTGATAATGAGATGCAAACAGCCCCCTCTGCTTCCCTCTGATATTTAATCCAATGTTTGCCTTTCATGTCAATGCTCCTATTTACTCTTATAAGCAAAGGGTATGTTTTCCCCGCGTTCACATTTCTTCCCACATGGAGTTGCGCATCTGTTTTTCGGTGTGCGCTCGGGGGCTCGTGAGATTAAGCCGCTTCTTTTAATCCTCCTACGCGCCACATGACTCGACCGTGATGCGCGAGCTCGGCCGAGCTCTCATTGGTGCGCCGCCTTGGTCTCCTCGGGGACCACCGCGTGCCAATCGGAGCTCCTCGCCTCAGCATCCGCCCCCTCCGTCGAGTAGGGGCGGGGGTTCTATGAATGGAGAGAATGCTCGAAGAGACCCCCGCCATTCTCCCATCTTGACTTTCCTCTAGCGTGACTTCCTTCCTTGTACAGTTTTGAGTTCCACCAGATGACCTTTTATTGTCTTAATACAACTGTTATGTACTGGATAGAATTTTTTTTTTTTTACCCGCTTTCCTGTAACAACTCCGCAAATTCTCCCCAAAATGTCGTCAGTTCTAACGTTAGACTTTATTTTTAATTTTATTTTTGTGATTTACAATGCAAAACATGTACAGTACACCTTTATTTTTGTCTTTTTTGTTGATTTTTTTTTTTTTTTTTTTGGGTTACCTGAGGTGGTCACCTGCATGTTGGCATTCAAACCAACAACCGCACGCATTCCGCACTGCCCGTCCCCGAATACAGCAAAATTTGAACTGTGTGGGCTTGCTCTCGTTCCAAATCCACAGTAACTGCCCGTGCTCGCTGGCGGCAGCCTTGGCCAGGGCGACGTCGGACAGCATCCTACAGAGTGACCTCACCATCCATCACCTCATCAAGAGTGTGGAAGACGGAGTCGGACCCTTACCCCGTGAGTCCGACCGTGTGTGGTTGTAATTGAACAAGAATGGCTCTAAGATTGAGCTCTGAGGCACACCAGACCACCACTATGGGTGAGAGATTTGGCTTGCATACAAAATATTTGCCTTCCAAGTTCAAATTTTAAAAGAGGTTGACCGTTTCACCGGCAGTGAGCATGAGGAGGTCGCCTTTGAGACCTTACAGTCTCTCCCTCTTGCCCTCTCTCTCTCTCTCTCGCTTATCTACGAACTTCTCTAATCAGCCTCTCGGAAAAAGTAAAGCAGCTCCCGCCGGGGTTTTGACGTTCACAAGTGTGTCACGCACTTGCTTTGGAAACGGGGACTTTTCTAAATTGGCTACCAGGGAAGTGTGACGCACACTTTTTTTGAAGTCTGCTTTCTGATGTTTTGTACCATTTCTGTGGGATTTTTTTTTCAAAACACTAGCATGAAAAAGATTTGGGATTAGAAATAATAGGTAAGCTTTGCCGCCGAATGGGCCACTTGCTGAAAAAGTCGCGCTGAACTGCAATGCAAGGGAACCGATTGAATTGTTCAAATGTAGAATGCGGACCCTTTGGAATCATTTGACAAATGCGGAAGGAGCACAAATGTGTGCCATCTCTTCATTTTGGAGAAATGGGCAATTTCGATTGGGAAAAGTGCGGCGTTTCGCTCACGTGGGATCCCTTGGGCGTTGCAGAGATCGAGGCGGTCAAGTTGGCGCGGCTCATCTTCAAACGACTCTTTGAGACGTGCGGCGCGTGGACCAAGGAGCTGCCTTACCGCCGCCGCCCGCAGCCCTACTACGAGACGTCCATCCACGCCATCAAGAACATGAGGCGCAAGATGGAGGACAGGCACATCATCATCCCCGACTTCAACACGCTTTTCAACATTCAGGTAAGCGCAGCCACCGCTTCCCCCCCCCCTTAAGTGCCGCCATTTGGCCGCTTGCCTTAAAAGCTTTCTTTCTTTCTTTCAAGGTTTAAGGTCTTTGAACCGGGAAGGTTTATCAAAGCGAGTGACTCATGCTTTCGGTTACGTAACGGGATGGGGAAAGGACTTAATGCCAGGAGGGGGCTACCTATGAGTGTTCACTTCACCTTCATAAGACACACTTAAGTTATTCGCATTCAGGATTCACATTTGGATGCAGCTGGACGAGATCTCGAGGACTCCAAGAAACGGCCTGAACGTCTCTGCTTGAAAGTGAAATGGAAGCCTTAGTTATTGTTTTCTCTTCCGACTGGGTTGTTGAGACTTTTTTCTTCGGTGTAAACCTGAGCGATGTGGCGACAGAATTTCATGTTCATAAAGTCAATCAAGCCTCAGAGACTGACACCAAAATGACTCCAAAATGGCCGACTTCATGCGTGTTTTCGGACACGGGTTCATGAGACCTTTTTTATCGCTCCGCTCCTCATTGACACGTCGACTACATTTCATGTCGTCCAGTGAAGCCGCTTCCCTTCGCAAACGTCGTCTTTGGTGTCTTTAGGATCAGGAAGAACAAGCTTTCTTCGCCGTGTTTGATGGACACGGCGGCGTGGACGCCGCCATTTACGCCGCCAACCACCTCCACGTCAACCTGGCTCGCCAGGACTCTCTAAGCCAAGACCCCGGCGAGGCCCTCCGCCGCGCCTTCAAAATCACCGACGAGCACTTTGTCAAGAAAGCCTCGCGGGAGGTAACCGTCCGCCGCCACACAGTTTTTTTCTCTCTCTCTCGCCTCGAAAAGCAGCGAATGATCTTGAACCCGCGCGCTCACTCCGGCAGAACCTGCGCTGCGGCACGACGGGCGTGGTGACGTTCCTGCGCGGTCGGACGTTGCACGTCGCCTGGCTGGGAGACTCCCAGGTTATCCTGGTCCGCCGGGGAGAAGTGGTGGAGTTGATGAAACCGCACAAACCGGACAGAGAGGTCGCGGGAATGATTGGCGATGCGGCGGTATGAAACAAAACACCCGTTTGACTTTGTTTCTCCAAATGTCCGCAGGATGAGAAGCAAAGGATCGAAGCCCTGGGAGGCTGCGTGATCTGGTTCGGGACGTGGAGGGTTAACGGCAGTCTGTCGGTATCCAGAGCCATAGGTAAGCGGTCCATCCGGCGCCGGGGAGTCAAACGGGATTTGAAAGTCTCACGAGTTTCGCGTTTCCCTCGCCAGGCGACTCGGAGCACAAGCCCTACATCTGCGGGGACGCCGACCACGCCGCCTTCCCGCTGGACGGCTCGGAGGACTACCTGCTCCTGGCCTGCGACGGCTTTTGGGACACGGTGAGTCCGGACGAGGCGGTGCGCGTGGTGAGCGACCACCTCCAAGAGAATGCCGGCGACACCGCCATGGTGGCGCACAAGCTGGTGGCCTCGGCCCGCGACGCCGGCTCCAGCGACAACATCACCGTCATCGCCGTCTTCCTGCGAGATCCGCGCACCCCGCCGGCGCCCGCCAGCGCCGAGGAGGACGAGGACGAGGGCGCCGCCGAGGCCGAGGCGGAAGAGGAGCCCGCCGCCGCCGCCGAGGCGGAGGAGGAACCTGAAGAAGAAGAAGAGGAGGAGGAAGAGGAGGAGGCGGCCAGGGCAGAGCGAGGCGGCGAGGGGGGCAGCGCGGCGGACAACGAGGGGAAAAGCCGCGGCGGGTGGCCCCTGCAGCAGTGCTCGGCCCCAACGCCCGCTGAGGAGCAGGTCCCGCCTCGCTTTCACGGACCCGCTGGGGCCCCGGACCGCCTCGCCGTTCGGCCGGGTGCCCGGGCCAAGCCGCAGATGCGGCGACCTCAGGTGGCGCCGTAGATTGGCCGAGCCGCTGGGTTCCGTGCCCCTTTACGCCATCTGGAAGCCCGGCGCGGCCGTGCCCCGACTTCCCCGCGCTGCCGCCATCTGACGCGAGCCGCCGCCTAAACACGGAACCACCTCCTTCCCGGGTAACTTCCTCCTATCCAACACAATTTTTGTTCGGTTTCTTTCTGGATACTTTAGATAGTTGTGGCTCCTGCGTTCGTAAACGTGACGATTGACTGGTTGTGTCTGTCCGGGGGGGGGGGGGCTAATTAAAAAAAAATAGTAAATATCAGCCAGCCCACCAAACATAAGCTGCGCTCCAAAGTATACCACATCATCGTGAAGCTCCAAAATGTTCTCATTGATGGTTCTGCTCATGAGATGGGACTGTTCTTCACAGTCGCCATCTTAACCATCAATTCATAAATATCTTTACAGCGGTGGTGGGTGGGGGAGTCTCTCTCTCTCTCTCTCTCTCTCTCTCTCTCTCTCTCTCTCTCTCTCTCTCTCTCTCTCTCTCTGATTGTTCTGAACTCCTCTTTTCATACCATCGTCATCATTGAGTGGAATAACGCTGCTTCGCAGGAGTTCCATTCAGTGGCTAGAGCTGGCAAAGCTAACGGCCTGTTGTTGTTCTGCTACTTTAGTCCGCAAACGAGTCGAGACCAAACCAAGAGTGCCTCTGCTGGTTCCTGCCGAGCAGTGCACTGCAATTTGCCTCCATAGCTTCAGGGTGCCATCAGTCGATTCCACAAAATTGGCAGGAATTCACTGTGATGGTTTTTGGTAAAATTCAGTTTTTCCTTCAAGGTGAGTCATCAAATTCACGCGGCCGTGCTTGAGTGTTTCCCGTTTAGCATGTTGCGACGTGAAACTCGATTCCGGGGCTTCATCCGACCTCAAACCAACCCAGGCGCCTCTTTTTTTAAATACATTTTTTTGGAGAAAGGCAAACAAATTTGGTGGTGCCGGTACAGGCTTTTCATTAGTCAGGAGGGCGGTTCCTTTCAGATTTTTTGACACAGAGACCACTGACCCCTCTGTCGTTCCGCCGTTGACCCGGTCGGTTATCCGCCCGCGGCTTGTCTACAGATAAGAGCACTTAAAGGGCGGATTACTAAAGATTAGTCGTTACTTGATTAGATGCTGTATCATGCTTTCCCTGATGTGGATTTGGCCCCTGTGTTAATGGGTTTTTGAGCGAGGACAAAGGGCGATTTAGGGATGTGTTCCTGACGTCGGCAGCGTAACACAGCGCGGGCACTTTGACGGCTACAGAACACGGGGCTACTCCCAAAGCCTTCTTTGCCCGAAAACTTACTAATGCTAGCATACAAACTGGAAACCTGCTAGCCAGCTAGCAACTTAGCCAGCTTGCTGGAGGTAGAGTTCTTTTTGTTTGTTTGTTTCCCATGTTAGCATGAAAAATTGTCTTAATCAAGAGGGACAATAAGATAATCACAATTCAAATGTCAACAAAGTGGTCCGATATTATTTATTTTCCGATGATGAAGTTGTCTTAAACTAGCAGAACAACTGGAAAGCAGCTAGCCTATTAGCTGGAGATGCCAAGTGGTCCAAGTGTATTATTTTGGTTTTCAATGATACCAGAAGATGTTGTGTTAAACATGCTTTATGACTGGCAACGGACAAGCCTCCTTTTTTTTTTTTTGTTTTGGTCTGTTTTTGTTTCTAACGATCCTAAGCTAGCTAGCACAACAATTTTTTTTTTTGGTCTGTACATAAAACTACAGTATTATGTTCTCTGCGATGCTAAACCAGCCCTAACGTCGATTGCAGCGTGATCCGCGGCTCCACTTGAATCTCCTCATAAAAGAACAAACCGCATGTGATCCTCCTAATAGATTCAAATGGTGACACTTTCTTCGTTACACGACAGCCTTATGCCAAATTACCGCTAATTCAAGTTCATTACGTTCTAAATTCCTACTGCAACTGAATTTAATGAATGACGATGGACTTTGTATTAGGAGTATTTTATTTTTTTTCCGTAAGATGCTCATTTGACTTCATACATAGCCTAAGGTTAGGAATACTACGTAGTGTAGCGCTTGCTTCCTTGATGAAGTGATCCATACATTTTCTACCTTCGGAGGTAGTATCGTAAGTTTGTCTCTTCCTGTAAAGACGTATATAAAGTCAAACCAGTGAAGATTCCGCCTTCCGAAGTAGTATCAGACTCAAAGACTGTCACCGTTTAGTGCAGCCACATTTAATGCACATAACGACAACAAATAGCTTGCTCATTGTGATCACCAGCTTTATTTTATCCGCCTTACGCCACATTTTGCCATTCAGGTTACAGTAGAGACCACTCACAAAAATGTGCTGAGATCGGGCCTTTCCACTTGTCTGCCTTTCGATGACTCTCCAGTCTCTGCTGAAACCTGCTAATGGCATGATCAACCCCTCACTTCAGGATTTTTGCCTGTCTTCCTGCCACTTCTCTTCCATCTTACCCCTCTCTCCCGCTGGAAAAGACTCGTTCAAGAGAAGCGGCAGGAAAACGTGGCAAAATCCAGATGTCGGGGTCCTTATCGGCGGAGGTTGCATAGGAGGAGATTGCTTAGTTTGAATTTTGGAACAAAATGATGTGTGATTTTCAGGCTTGTTTTTTTTTTCACCACAGCGCCATCTGCTGGAGCTAATGGCAATTATTACTTAGTATTTGTTTTGACAGCAATCGTGATTTTCCTCTGATTTTGGACTTGGACCAACTTCGGTGCAACTGACATCTTTAATTTCATTCTTTCGGATCCCATTTCAGTGTCGTCCTGGTTGCCTGAAAGAAAATGTGACAACAAAACAAACAAACATTTGCTGCAAGAGCGGTCTGTGTCCAAATGTGCTGAACTCATTTTTTTTGTATTTGTTTGCAAATGGTGAAACTTGTTTTCATGGGATCCACTGATGTATCAGTTAAAGTGCTGAGTACAACAATGGTCTGCCCCGTATATGTCAAAAGTGGAACTCACTCACCCTTTATCTGAAAGAGAGGCCTTTGCTCTCGTCATCCAAAAATGGAGTTAGCCCACTCTAGTTTTTCAATGGCTCATCATCGGTCCATCATTTTAGTTGCCTTTCCTAAATGTGCATTGTGTCTGCGTACACAAAAGCTTTTTTTTCTTCTCTCAATCGCTCTATTTCTCTCTCTCTTTCTGTAAGCAATAATGTGTTGGGGACAAAACAAAAAGTTCTCCAGGGGGCTTGTCTGTGGACAATACGTGGAAGACGAACCCCCTCGTGACCATGTGCAGTTTACGTTGAAAGCAAGTACTTACAAGAAATAATCTGTACGTGTATGATGTGTGCTCCTCTAGTATGTGTGTGTGTATGTATTTCTATTATACAGGCACACATACATAAATGCATACAGTAAATATAATACCTGTACTGTAACGGATGACTAACCATCATGTATATAAAGACTAGAACAACTCAACGCTGCCTGTCTTCATTTTTAAAATAAATGAATGAATAGAAATCAACCGATGGTCACCAGACCTAACCCTACTTTGAAATCCTACTTTCAAGCTGGAACCACAACATGAAAACACAACCCGAATCGAAACCCAACTTTAAAGCCTGAGCCCTAATTTGAAAGTTTACTTTGAAACACAACTTGAAAGCCTAAACCCTAATTTGAACCCTACTTCGAAACCCTAACACAAATTTTGAAGATGAACGACCATGTATCGTAAGGCGTTTTTAACAGTCAAAAAAAGACCATGTTTAGTAAGGGGTATTTATTCCCCAAAAAACGACCATGTATAGAAAAACGTTTTTTACCGAAAAAAACGACCAAGTACAGGAAGGCGTTTTTAGCCGAAAAAAATGACCATGTATAATAAGGCGTTTTTAGCCGAAAAAAACGACATAGTATAGTAAGGCGTTTTTAGCCGAAAAAAACGACATAGG